>NW_022751928.1:639059-683650 GCF_011630105.1 Anneissia japonica
TGTGTGTGTGTGACATGTACATCAGCAAATATAGTTATCAGGGTACCTCTAAGGATAATATTTATCTGAAGAAAAAAAAATCTGCCCGAGACTAACTAACTAAAGTCATTGATTGACCTGAATCAATTATCTCAAAATGTTTACCTATAAATGAAGCTCCAATAATAACCACATTCTTATCTCTAGCATTATTCACAATATGGTTGCCATCCTCTGGAGTACGCAGTAAGCATACGTTCTCAAGATCGGCTCCCGGTATGGAAAGCACTCGGGGTCTAAATACCAAAGCATAATTCAAATGGTAAAAATTGTAGAAATACATGGCATATAAATTAAATAATAATGATTTAAAATAAATTAATTGTTAAGATTAAGTATGACAATTTACTTCTTGTTGGCAATCTAAGCACATACAAATTACATACAAATAACAAGTTGATGAACACAAAATGTTTAGTAACTTCAATAACAATACAATAATAATAAGTAAACAATACAAACACATATAATATATAAATATAATATGTATTTTTTTTTAAATATAAAATATAAATATGCCTGATAACGTATGATACTTACTTGCCACCTGTTGCTACAACCAGTGTATCATAAACTAATGATTCTCCATTTTGGAATTTCACAGAATTCAGCATTGTGTCAACAGACACTGCTTCCATACTGGTCTTCACGTCGATGTCATAAACGCTAAAGAAATCTGCCTTCCGCAGAGCAAGGGCGTCGGCAGTGGTATCAAGTGCCTGCAAGATTCAACAACAAATCATTGGGTGTTAGGGAGAACAAGTGGCAACTTAAACAAATGGATAAATAATATTAACAGTGCTTGAATAGGAAGATGATGTTATCAAGCATAGACCTTCAACGAAAAGTTCCTTGGAAATCATAGTAAATAATATTAAAATAAGGTTTCCTGTGTAGCACCGTAAACAAAATACAAATAAATGGATAAATAATAACAGTGCTTGAAAAGTGGCAACTTGTTATAAAATGAATATAAAACAAATTATAATTTTGTAATATAGCGAAAAAGATCAGCTAACAGACACTAAATATTTGTTTATATTCTTAAACATGTATTAAAAATCTCCAACTTTTGTACATAGGTCACTGACCTTGCTTAATTTAGGCCTATCATATGGTACATGGCCCTCTTTCGTGGCCATCACTAGCTGACCTTTGAACCCTTCCTGTCTCAGTATCTCTGCGCAGGTAATAGCAGCAGCACCTAATGAAGCCATAATTAAGAACCATTAGCATGTCGTATCATTTGTTGATAAATTTTTCAAAATGAATAAAGTATTAATAGAAAAAAATTATGTTTTGTACTTTTGCGAAAATAATCAAAACAAAAGATGACACCTTACCTCCTCCAATGATTAGTATCTTGTTGTCCTCATCTGGTGATTGACAGCTCATACTTTTTATTCTTTTATACGAGTCAAATTCCTAAAATTTATATAATTATTATAGTTGATGTAATGGAATTTTCAGAAAAACATTCAATTTTATATTTATTTTTATTACACACACTGCTGTTTAGAAATCTCCCAAAATAAGATATCTAAATTCTTCTTTAATTGTATAATATAAATCTATCAATCACATTATTTTTATTTTCTCCTCCGCCACAAAATGTTTTGCTGAATAAGAAACAAAATTTTAGTACATGGTTATGCATTGTATTACTGTGCTTGGGCATTCAGACATATACCTTCCCCTTGGAGCACACAATGACATCATCCCCTTCAACTCTGACCTCAAACATAGGCACACTATCAAGACCAGGAGATTCTTCAATATCACCTGTCTTGCTGTTAAAGCAGGCACCATGCCAGGGACACCGCACACGGCCATTACAAAGGACACCTGTTGACAACAAACACAAACGTCATTTACATAAAATGAATATTCATGCTGGCGTTATTGATTCTGAGGAGTGATGAAGTCTAAATCTAATATCGTATTATAAAAATAGCTTAGTGTACACAAAGCGGTATAAAAATAATTCTTATACCTCCTTGGTGTAAATGCAAATTTAAGTGATAAAATATTCTCTGTTTAATTTGGAAACCCATTAAATTCAAATAAGTTTCACATGTAATACAGGGAAGGGATGTGAGACTTTGCTTGAGCACGTCTCTCTATGCCCCTTACCAAAATATTTTACTTATGAAGCCCTTCATTACCCTCCAAGAACATCATCTTCGCTTTAGTAAATTGTTTTAATCAAGTATTAAAGGAGATGTTTTGTCATGAAATTGTGTATAAATCTTTGTCCATATTATCAAAGTTTATTTGACAAAAAACTGTTGTATGCCCATACAGTATATAGTCATGATGTGCCTATATAAGGTAATGATGTGATGTCATCATGACCATTTCTAGGCATGTCACCAGCGATGGCTCCAGAAATTTGCTGACAAGGGGTCCGACATGTCCGGCGGAGGGGTTCGAAAAAAGGGGTTGACTAGAGCCTCGGTCTGAGTCTCGAGAAAAAAAATCCTAGGTGTTTAGTCAGACTATTTCTGTTAAGTAGAGGAGTTCTAACAGATATAACACATTAGCGTAGGCTGGAGGAGGGTGGTGTAGTTCTAAGTGAGCTGAAATACTAAAAATGACCATTACGTTTTCATTGGAATAAGGATGTAGTTTTACATTCTTCATTTTCGCATCCCCACCCCACAGTTCCACATTATCAATTTTCGCAACCCCCACCCCCAAAGGATGAAACCAGCCTACGTCGTCTGGCAATATGGAAAACATATTGTGCAGCTTCAATACAACCTAGGATATTATAGAATCAACATCAAAAGTATTATAAATATTTTTTTTAAATACATTTTGAAATTGGTATAATCATATGCAATAATTAATCACAAGAAAGAGATAATAAGCCAATAAACAGTCTGTGTTTATCTCAACTAGTCTCTGAAGTGCTAATTTTGGTTTACTAAATAATACATTCACTAATTTTGGTTTACTTAATGCATTCATGATAGGAATTGTGCAAAAACAATAACCGCAAAGGTGTCTACAATATTATAATAATCATAATCAATATCATATTTATTTTGCTCTCTCTTTAAAGTTTTTATTCAATGAGCATATAATATGCAAATTATAATAGATTATTATAAGTCTGCCTTCAATTATACACATACGATATACCAGCATTACCATTACAAGATAATCTATATACTAATAAAAAAAAATATCCAATCAAAACAAGGTTTGTGCACAGGTCTAATACAAAGAACTCTCCAGTTTATGCAACAATTCTCTCATAATGAAGGGTTGACTTATACACTGCAAATAAACGAGGTCTCTCTACGATTAACACAAACAGAATTCAACAATCTGCATTTTTATCAAATACGTTAATGTACAATAAGGTCATTTTACCTTTGATTAGCGGAGCACCATAATGAGAGCATTTATGTCCAATGGCGCTGAATTCTCCATGTTCACGGATAAGCAAAGCTTTCCCTGATCCAACTGCCACTTCCCGCATCCTGTAAAAACATTTAAAAGCACTTTAGTAAAACATTTTTACTGAATATAACCAAAATTATAACATATAATAAACATAATGTCCCCTTTATAAAATATATATCCGAATAGACTGATTCAGCAACCAAGAACAAGCAGAGATCATGTTACATTTTGTTGGCAAAACGTACATTGTCACCAATGTAAAAGTACTGTATAGGAAAGGTGATTTATGGTTAAAAAAACAACAGCTCTGAAACTGAGTTAAGGAAAGGCAATCCTATTGTTAAAAGTGTGGTTAATAATACTGTATTTGAAAAACTACACCTTTCCATCATAGCATAGTGACGGTGCATTCATGAAAAGAAAATATTTGAAATATAGACAGTAACAAGGCAATGCACAATACATGAAACTAGGATTCTTAAAAATCAATAAATCTTCATGAACAGTATCATGTATAAAAATGTATTGATTAGGCCTTATCTACCATTTAAAATATTTCTCTAGTTTTTTTCTATTTTAAAGTACAGTATAAGATCCAATTTCGCTCTTACAAATAATTTTGGCGCAGTGGTCAAGGTTCTGCTTCTCAACTTTGAGGTCAGAGGCTTAATCATTGCTGTGCATTTTGCTTACGTCCTAGGCAGGACACTTTACCTGTGGTTGGCTCCCTCCACCAAGGAATACAAATGGGTACTTGGTAGGTTCAAACCCCGGGGAGCTCACTTGCATACCAACCAAATGGACTACCATTTACAAAATCGCACTGTGCTCTAGAAGACAACAGGAAAAGGGCTACTCAATAGTGCCGGAGAGGGCGCAATATTGACTGGTTCCCGATGGCAAAAAGTGTTCTGTCTGGTCACAATCCTGTGGCTGTACCAAAGGTAGGCTTAGCAAGGGGCTTACCGGCTTAGCACCCGGTCTAGCTTGAAATTCCCGCTGACATCGTGCGGAAAATCTTGGTACCCATATTTCCCACACTTGTGCTATCTAGTCCTCGAAAAATATACCCATAAATGCGGCACTTCCCCATATAGAAATATTTAAGAGTGAGTCCCCCGGGGTTCAAACACAAAATGCGCTGATTACTGCAATATTATAAAATTATCCCCATGGAGATGAGTTTGTGTTCTATGTGCTTGATCCTTTATTATTATTATCTTTATACTAATTTTAGCATTGCTTGTCACATGACACTAATTTCTATATCAGTCTATATTATTATGAAATCACAGGTGGTACTTACTCCCCATCTTTCATATCATCTACTTTGCATACTGCAACTTCCACAGGTGTGTCGGACACCTGTTTGCTAACACCACCTTTACCTGTCGGACTCCCTTTGGACTTCCTACTTGTAGGTGCTTTTAACCAAAAGAAAAAGAGAAAACAAAACAAAAACAAACAAAAAAATTACTTAATATCTACAAGAATTTCATTCAAAATATAATTTTCAATTCACCTTCAACTCAATTTTTATTACATAAGCCATCATTTCAATAACATAGTATGCACTATGTACTTTAAACTTTAATTTGAAAATTTAGAGATAATAAATAATATAGATATACATACCATCACTGCTATCTACTGGCGCTATTTATAAAAAATGAATAATAAAACAAATAATTAAGCAATATCCAAATACATTAAATCCAGTTATTTAATATTTTGTTTTGGTAAAGAAACTATAATATATTACTTTTTTATTACATTACTTTCAGTTTATATCCTTAAATGTCAAGCTTTGTATTAAGAATTTTTAGAAATAATAATAGTAAAAATAAATATAAAATAATGAATATAAACAAAAATTATTATTACTTACTGCCATTACTGCCATTTTTCGAGGATGAGCTTCCCATAGCTAAAAATATTATCCCAAGACTTCAATGTTCAAAAGACAAATGCTCTGCTGTAGAACTGCTAACTGTCCAGAAGGAACAATCATTCCCACATTAAAAACGCTCACTTAACCGTATGATGTAGAAGCTGAATTCGATTCTGAAAGACACACATTAAATTATAAATAACAACATAGTTTGAATCGTTTTAAGCACAAGAGCATCAAATGCAATGTGTTTGCATGATTAGGCCAATTGAAAATGTCTGTAAACACCATTTATTACCATAGTAACAAGGCTGTAATCTTCCCTCAACATACTACGAAAAAATACATCTGGTAATTTCAAATATTATGCATTGAGCATTTAGGCAACTAGTGCATATGCAAATAAACACACAAAATTAACAGTGGCAGACAAATAAAGTTGTATATATATTTTAGAAATTTTACTATCAAATCTTAAGGACAAGGAGAAAAAAAATTAGTGTCACAGGAATTGAACCCAAGATCCTAGGACTGAAAGGCAAGCAATTTAACCTCTAAGCTAAATTCCACTATAATTCATATATAACATAAAAGCATGATGAAATATACTGTTAGCATTACTATCCCTCCTGTCTTTTAGTCTATATTTTATTATAGAAATTGTTGTGAATATATAGTGGTCTGGTGCTGTAGGAGGGGGCAGGGATGAAGCCATGCATTGTCAGACCTTAAAAGAAGCAAACAAACAACCACTTCATATAAAGATGACATTGCTATTTTCCCTTGGCACACCCATTTTATCAAACCTTTCAAGTGCTGAATGATAAAGTGTTTTGTAAATATATACTGGTATAAATTTCAAATAAATAAAAAAAAAGCAAAGGAAATTACAATGGTATTTTTTTACGATACCATGATGTGTACTTGCTCTAATTATTTACCAAATGAACAGAAAGAAATCAATGTAAATCCTACGGGATTCACTTGAACAGATCTCAAAATGATTCAGCAGCTTTCTATGCACAGACAAATTGCTTTCAACTGTAAGCACATAAGAATCGCATTTCAGAATAGAATATATAGAACTGAATGACTTCAGTTTTGTTAATTAGAGTACAGTATATCATGGGAAATGTCAGTGGGTGGTGTCCATTATAATAATTAAAATTACAATCACAATTCATGTTGTGAGTGAAGTAAGTTTCTTTTTTCTATGCAAACTAATAAAGGATCCAGTAGTATTACAGTGGCGGATCCAGGGGGTTTCAAGGGGTTCGGACGAACCCCCTCTGTGAAGAAATGTAACAGTCCCGGCTTACAAAAGGCATGCCTAGGCATATGTTGGCAGATCAGACAAAGGCTTTGCCAAACAAGTCTTCAATTAAATAAATTATACACACTGTTTTTGTTGGAATAATAATTTATGTAGGAAAGTGCGTTCTTCAGGCCTATCGGTTCATTAATCCATGGAAGAAAAACTAAATATCTAACTACTCAATATTATTGGAATATAATAATATATTGCCTATGTCTCTGATTTTTTTGTCTCTGTATAGGCCTAAGAATGAGATAAATTACATGACCTTTTCCAAGAGGGGGAAAACTTTTGAAGAACTAAAGGTCATTAAAAGACTCCTCAGAAGTCGGGAAAGCTCATTTCCAGCCATCTAGGAATCAAAATTTTCCCGGGGAAGGGCAGCCCACCCCACTTTCATTTTGGGGTTTTTTGAAAATATTTTGAACCCCCATCTTTAAAATCCTGGATCCGCCCTGTATTATTTATGTCTAAATCAAATCACCAAATGGGAAACAGTCTCATCCTCTCCCTGTCAAGGTGAGAAATGGGTGCATGTTCTATTTCTAAACTAAAATAATTCAACAAAATTAAATATAAAAAAATATGTCGTACACTAAAGCAATATACTACTGGCAGTCATTGATTGACTGGCAGGTCAATAGGTCACTCACTAATATTCATCATAAAATAAATACATTAATTATTTATTACTTCGTAAGTAATTAAACAAAGATTCCTGAGGGTTTGGTCAAATATGAATGAGCAATTCACTCACATGATACTCATACAAAATACATTAAACGAGGTACACCCCGACCCAGGGGCAGGGGTGGCACCAGAGGATGGGCCATGAGCCACGGCAAAATCTGTTGAAAATCAAACATAGTGGGGTTGTGGGTGTGGGCTCTGGCCCATCTGTCTGCTACTTGCCAATGCTTGTATCTAGAGATCTTCAAGTACTATGGTAGCCAAGAAAGATTTGTCCACAGGAATGCAGGCCACTTACACACCGGGTGACACTCACCGCTTTCCAAAGAGTATCTTTGCTGCTTTCATAAACTGGAGCTCTGCCTTGCACTACTACTAGTCTATCCAGTCATGGGCAAACTGTTAATCCACTTACCTTCTCATACTACTATGCCTATATTATACCATTTGTATTATGATAACTCAATCAATAAAACATAACTTGTTGATGCCATAGGTGAGAATCTATCTTCCTAAGTGGTTGAAGTTCCGGTTGTTGTACTAACTTCTAAAGCTGTGCAGCCATGCGTGTCCTGTGAGTGTTATTGTCAACAAAACCATGAGGGGGTGTTTTTTCTCACGTGTACTTATTGTAACCATAGAAACGCCTCTAATTAATCACCTTAAATCTCCTTATTCTACAAGATATCCCTCACCTAATCAATGGTAGCGCCACTAGCGGGGGTCGGGGGTAGCCCCTTCTGACAAGCCTGGATCACGAAAAAAAAAATTTGCCTATCCAAATCAAGTTACTTTGACTGCCAGTCGCCCTAATCCATATATAGGCCTATAATACAATATAATAATGTAATAGGCCTATGTGGTCTGAATTTCGACCCTTTCCTGTGAACCGTACCAGGGATTATTTTTTTTTATTCTGGGAACCCAACTGAGGCTCTATTCGGCCTCTTGGTTCAGACCCTTCAGTAGGACATGCCAGACCCCTTGTCCGCGAATTTCTGGAGCCAGCTGCACTTAATCATTGAGCCGGGCCCCCACTTCCTGGGGCGAATGCAGGATTTGGCGGTGGTATGGGGTACATAAAGAGCGCAGATCTGTTTTGAAAGGTGGGGAAATTTCGTGGAAATAGTAGGTCTACCTGTAGATACCTGATGACACTTTTAGGCCTATATAGTATAATTCATCATAATCACATCACCATTATTAAAATGAAGCGCCAACAAATTCTCATGATCTTTATCAGCGAGTTTCGACAACCACAGAGACTTATGTGTGTGTAGGCCTACATAGAAAATAAAACTTAAAAAAAACATTGTCTTCGATATTTACTTTACCTACTTTAAAAACCGTGAGTTGGGGCTGAAGTGGTAAAATTTGAGGAAATAGTACCTTTAGATTGCCGGATATGACTCTTATATAGTAAAATTCATCATCTTCGATCTAATTAATCGCTGTGATGTACCATATAAAAACTTACTTTGATGTGCCGAAAACCAATCTTATCTTTGCACGCTTTTTCATACTTCTCAAATTATAATTAAAGGCATGCGCATTCGAGTCGTGTAATTCAGATGTTTGTGGCAGAGTACCAGTTTGTTGCTATAAAATATGATGTAGGCCTACTCTGGCTTTACAGCGCCTTTTCGTTAAAACGTGGGTCATTTATGCAGCTTATTTCAACAATTTTCAGGCATCTTCTTAACTCATGAAATTGCATTGCGGACGAAAAGTGATGGGAACCAACTTTCCGTCGTCCACTTCCCCCATGATCTGCGCCCATTGGGTGCATGAGAGTCTACACCACCTGAGCCCCAACATGGTTGGGGCTGAGGTGCGAAATTTTTGAAAATATGGAACTCTGGGTGCCCTGAAATTGCACTCTCATACCTTAAATCTTACCAATAATACATGTCACAATATTTTTCTTAATATGAATGCGATCGCACCGTCTGCACCCCATTGCATCCGCCCCGGATTTCACCTCTCATTGACAAAATCAAGGGTAATATCGATAGAAATGTATCCTTTGTTTCTGTTATATTCAATAATTATACAAGAAACGTTTAAAGGCTGATATAAAGAGTCACAATTGCGTAAACCATGGAATCTGTGACAGTGTAAAGAACTGCTTATACAATAACGATAGGCCTATTCATACAATCATTAACTTTTAATAAGAGCATTTTAAATTCCCGTACCTTTTGTTGTTGTATAATGGATGCGAGTTTCTTCTGATTTATTTTGTAGTGTGAAATTTTATTGTATTTTCTAGGCCTCTTTTTACCTTCCCCAGCCTGGGGGTATTTGTTGAATAAATTGAATTGAATTGAATATTTCTTATGTTTGTAATTTGTATATAGTAAATTGTAACATTTGTTAAGGCAACTTCATTAGCTTCCTGTAACACAGAGATTCACTTCAAGATTTTGTCATTCATTTTCAAATCTCTTCATAATTCCTCAAGTTCAGGGTCTATTTCATCCGTTAACAATCATGTAATTGTTCGTTTTCTTGGGCCTCTGTCTTTCTTTGGAATGCTCTGCCTATTACAATCTGACAGGCAGCCTTCGTTGTTGATTTTAAAGCAGCTTTAAACATCTTTTTCACCTGTACTTTTCTTAAATGTTTTCTTCCGGAATTTTCAATTTGATTGTTTTAAGCACATTGAAGCTTTAGCATAATGCACTATATATTATAAGCTAAAATTATTAATATTTATTATTATTATTATTATTATTATTATTATTATTATTATTATTATTATTATTATTATTATTATTATTATTATTATTATTATTATTATTATTATTATTACAGTATTACTAATTCAGTTTTCAACTATGATACATTTTGGAAATAAACCTTTCACGAATGAATGAATGAATAACAGATTAGAAAATTATACAATCCCATTAGCCTCTGGAAACTTTCATCGCCTATATATGTCACCACTAATTGCTTGCATGAAAGTTTGATTGGATTTGATCAATATTAATTTGGGTGTGCAGGCACCAGGCCAAAGAGTTGAACTAAAACGATCCTCCTCCGATTACATAGCTCGAAATGTATAGTAACTATTTTTGTTGTATGGAAATGTTATTTCAAAATAAAGTATCGAATGAATGAATGATTGGTTGAAACTACAGTTTTCTCTACAATTTGGGACCTAAAAATTGGGGTGGCTTAGTATTAATATAATAGATTGAATACAGTATTTTTTTTTTTTTTTTTGGTTCTTCTCGAATTAGAGGGGTTTCGAATTAGAGGGTACACTGTATGACAGCAATGTGATATGATGTCAATTTACAGACACTCAGATACTTGTTTTAAAATCTGACCCAAATACAATATACACAATATTAATGTTGACAAAAATATAATTCTGATAGAGTTCAATATTTATTTTTACAGATCATAATGTACATCCACACATGTATTACAATCAAATTGAAAATATTTTATAAAACCACACAGTTGGAATATTACAGTTGAATTAAGAAACATTTAAAAAGGTATTACTGCCTGTAATAAGCTCTGTTTCTGATTTTTATTATTAACTCCACCAAAGAAGGTTAGGCCTATGTATTCAGCACTGTCTGTCTGTTAGCAAGATTATGCGAAGACTAATAATTGATCATCATAAAATTTAGTGGAATGGTACATAATATTCGAAATTAAATTAAATTTTGGGAAGTAAAGGTCAAAGTACAAAATCATGAAAATTCAATTTTTTATCCCGAGCATAATGGAATGGCCCATCATACATGGCCTGGGCGAGACTTTTTTTTATACTTTGTTTAGCAAACCCGCTGAACGCAGATATTGATGATTTCAAATAAAATTGAAATTTTATTTTTGGCCAATTAGCACACCCGCTGCCATGAAAAATGGAAATTTCAGAAAAAAAAGTTTTAAAAAATGTTTATTACGTCCTCTGCTGCCTTGAAATCTCTAAAGATAAGATATGTATATTTCTTCCTAATTATATAAATGTGAAGCATTTAAACATCCCATTTTACATTCACCAATAAAATTTTATTTTTATTTTTCCCTCCATCTGGATGTTTTTGGCAAAAACTATTTGCTAAATAAGAAAACAAAACTTTATTTTTATTTTTATTCCACCCTCCTCCGAAGACCTTTAAAAAAATAAGTATGCGAAACAAGGAATAAACAAAGTCTCGCCCTGATATTGTTCAGTATTCAGGCACAGGACCGAAAATAATGGAATTGTCCATCATACCAGGCACAAGACAGAGGTATGCACTTTATGAAGTGACTCCTTTTGTTTTTTTTATCAAGGTGGATTGCTTTGGGAAAAAAAAAAACTCTATCCTCTGCAGATTTCACAAACAAATTACAGTATACAAAAGAAAATAAAAATCTGAACCAAAAATGTTAAATAAATATTTAAAAAAAAATAATTAAAATATTAAAACAGGTGTTAAAATATTTCTTAAAATATATATTTAATTAACTCCTTTAGTTATTAGCTTTTTCAATTGAAAATGTTCTTTGCTACCAGACATGTCACAGGATTTGAACCCACGACCATGGGATTGGAAGGCAAGAGACTTAACCATTATGCTACACCTCCACTACAATCCTTTTACACTATTTCATATTGTAATTGAATTGTTTATAAGTTTTCCATATCTTATTGCAGACAGTTTATATTTAAGAATTCAAAATACATGTTCATTAATTGAATTATGATTTCATTCATGCCAATAGAAATACTGCAAGAAACCAAAATTATCGAGTGAAACATATCACCGAGATACACATCTAACATTTCAATTATTTTAGATCATAAGCGATCTGTAGGTTATAAATGCTTTACACATATATACATCAGTCATAATTTTTGTGTATTTCCTACACAAGAATAGAATAAATTTCAGCTAGCACATACTATCAAATTTGTTTCTGTTATACTCATGTTCAGACACGGTCAAAGCACTGTCCAGTTGTGTTTGGTGCGTCTGAAACATCAGTGGTCATGCCAGTCGGGCTGAGGGAGGCTGAGAAGGTCGGCGTGAAGGGCCCTGTCATGGAGAGCTCCCATGGTTAAGGAGCAGTGGCGGCACCAGCTGGGGGGGGGGGGGCTAGTAGGCCTAGATTTCCCATCCCAGCCATTTCAGGCCATCAGGAAATCCCAAATTTTAAAAAAAACCTTGTTTTGGGAGGAGGGAACACCTCCCTCCCATATGCGCCCTCGGCTCAGGCCTTCGGCCCTCAGATAATGGTTGGACAACTTATCCCCCCCCCCACATAAATTATATCCTGGAGCCGCCACTGTTGAGGAGGTCAACAAAATTAATCATGGAATTGAGACTTTAAAATCTAATTAGTAAATGTCACAAATACACAAATTGTTGGAGCTTCACTTCTGGACCCCTCCAAGGAATTTTGGGTGGCTCCTGGCCACGGCCACTTATGCTTCTGTTGAGAATGTTGGCCCTCGTCAAGTAAATGGTGCCACCACTGACCGGCATTTAGGTTTAAAGTCTGACAGCTTTATCTTTAAGTGTGGTATTATGAAACCACCTTTACAAAGTACTGTACAATTTTACATAATGCAATACAGTATAAATGAAGCACAAATTGCATTTTAAAAATCTCTCTAAATTGCTAAACATTTTCTTTCTAAATTTTGAAAATACAAACACTATAAATTACACAAAATATTCTGGACATTGAAAATAAATTAATATAAAATACACATAGTGTTTGTGTGTGTTGAGTTATTTAAATTATTTATTTTTCCTTTCACAATAATAAAAAAATTATCAAATTGTTAACAGTAATATCGATAGTAGGGGAGCATAAAAGTATTTTCTCACCTGCATCAGTAGCAATTCTGTTAAAAAATTATAGACTTTACACTCTTTACATTTACCTTTTATAAAGGTAAATGTAGGAGAATAACCCAAAACTCGCAGCTTTGCTGTGCTGAAATTTGTATAGGCGTGGTTCATGACTACCTTTTTTTTTTATTCATCTTGTGTGTCTGCATCATTATAAAGTAAAAAAAAAAACATTCCATAAAAATTTCATTGAGAAAAAAAGAAATTCAAAATGGCGACTTTGAGGTCACATGACTACCTAATTATGCAAAATACCAAATATCAATGTTACTCGCGTAGGCCAACCTATTGCTCGCTCCAACACACAAAAAGAATTTCGAAATAACCTCTTTTAGTATTTTTTTAAAATTATTTTAAAAATTAACTTTTTTCGTTAAAAAAAGTCCCAGCACAGGGGGTGCATATACCTACAGCAGTGAAAGGGTTAATAGGTGTGGGAGGTAAAATTTTATGAAGATGGTCATGTATGTATAAACTTGCACGACCATCTTCGTTGGAGACGGGGAGATTTAGCCATACGATAGTCCATGTATTGTCACACTTTAAAAGAAGGCATACATTTTGTTAAAGAACATGTAGTGCGATAGCCGAGCTCATGGAAATAAGCTACACTACAGGAAAACATGTGAACACTTTTTAAATCGAATTCGAGTAAGATAATTACAATGTATGGAGGCGTAAATTTAACAAGAAAGCTTTATCAATAAACAATGTCTACACACTGCGCATTGCAGCTCTGAGTCGGGGCGTCACAATTGAGAGATACAGGTCGTTTTTGAGTATTCCACTCATTTCAGATACATAACCAACAGATCACCGTGTTCCATTTCTAATATTCATAAACTTTTCAAATTTTTGCCAGAGGGCATTGAAGGCATGGTATAGTACTACTGGCATGGTATAGTACTATTATTTCATGTGGCAAGGATTGTTTTGAAATCAAACTTTTTTGAGCCTTGTGTCTGTAGCAAGCTGGATGGACAGCACTAATACGTGCATCATCCAAAGGTTATCAAGTTGTTGATACATTAATTCAAAGGGGCGCTAATCTTGATTTGAAAAATAAAGATGGTTTTACGGCCCTAATAGTAGCATCTTAAGAAGGCCATCGCAGCGTTTGCAAGATACTTTTAGAAAATGGTGTCGTAGCATATGCACTAACTAATAATGGCACCACGGCCCTATAAGTAGCCTCTGGAAATGGCCACATCATTGTCCTCAAAATACTTTCAGAAAGAGGTGATTTACTGGATGCACAAGATAGTGTGCGGCAAGGATCCTTTTTAAATCAAATTTCTTTGAGCCTTGTGTCTATAGCAAGCTGGATGGACAGCATTAATACATGCATCATCTAAATGTTATCATCAAGTTGTTGATACATTAATTAAACGTGGCGCAGATCTTGATTTGAAAACTAAAGATGGTTTTACGGTCCTAATAGTAGCATCTTAAGAAGGCCTTCGCAGCGTTTGCATGATACTTTTAGAAAATGGTGCCATAGTAAATGCACAAACCAATAATGGCACCACAGCCCTGATAGTAGCCTCTGGAAATGGCCACATCAGTGTCTGCAAAATACTTACAGAAAGAGGTGATTTACTGGATGCACAAGATAGTGTGCGGCAAGGATCCTTTTGAAATCAAATTTCTTTGAGCCTTGTGTCTATAGAAAGGTGGATGGACAGCATTAATACATGCATCATCTAAATGTTATCATCAAGTTGTCGATACATTAATCCAAATGGGTGCAGATCTTGATTTGAAACTAAAGATGGTTTTACGGTCCTAACAGTAGCATCTTAAGAAGGCCATCGCAGCATTTGCAAGATACTTTTAAAAAATGGTGCCGTAGTAAATGCACAAACTAATAATGGCACCACGGCCCTAATAGTAGTCTCTGGGAATGGCCACATCAGTGTCTGCAAAATACTTTTAGAAAGAGGTGTTTAACTGGATGCACAAGATAGTGTGCGGCAAGGATCCTTTTGAAATCAAATTTCTTTGAGCCTTGCAAGCTGGATGGACAGCATTAATACATGCATCATCTAAATGTTATCATCAAGTTGTTGATACATTAATTAAACGTGGTGCAAATCTTGATTTGAAAACTAACGATGGTTTTACGGTCCTAATAGTAGCATCCTAAGAAGGCCTTCGCAGAGTTTGCATGATACTTTTAGAAAATGGTGCCGTAGTAAATGCACAAACCAATAATGGCACCACAGCCCTGATAGTAGCCTCTGAAAATGGCCACATCAGTGTCTGCAAAATACTTTTAGAAAGAGGTGCTTTAGTGGATGCACAAGATAGTGTGCGGTGAGGATTGTTTTGAAATAAAGTTTCATTAGGCCTTGTGTCTATAGCAAGCTGGATGGACAACATTAATACATGCATCATCCAAAGGTTATCATAAAGTTGTTCATACTTTGATTCAAAGGGGCGCTAATCTTGATTTGAGAATAAAGATGGCCTTACGACACGCAGGGAACCTATACAATCTTTGGAAAAAGAAGCACCTGCATCGAACAATCTATTCGACAGGGCTATTGAAGACCACACCCAGTGAGATAGTATGCCTAAAGTAATTTTTCACAAATACAACGTCCGAAGAACAATGCCCAAACTGCAATGACAAGCATAAATTATGAGAATGTGTACATTTCAAGAGTCAAGAAACAAATAAAAGATGAAAAATTTAAAGTGAGAAAACGCTGCGCTTTAAATGTCTGGGAAGACATATGTAGGTGAAAAATGCTGTGTGGTATAAATGGATGTAAGAGTGATCACATTCAATTACTGCATAGCCCGAAAATCAATAAAAATGAAAACTGTTCCCCAATGGAAGGGGAGAGTTAATGCATTGCTCCCTTAACAATGTTAACTAAAACAAAATATGTTGCACTGATAACAATTAAGGTAACTGTCCAAAAAGGAAATAAAAGAATCAATATAAATGCACTGTTGAACAAAGCTACATAAATGCTGATGTGGCCGCTGAACTGGGAGTGCATTGAAAGACTAAAGAAATAACAGTAGGAATGCTAAAGAAGGAGTACAAAACTTTTAAAACTAGGCTTTTGACAACTGAAATAAAAGGGATTGATTCCAGCTTTAAAATAGAAGCACTGACAACTGAAAATGTAGACAGAAATTAAAAGACTGCCACATGGATAGACATATCCAAATCGTATGATCATCTAAAGGGAATCCCGTTTCCTAAAATAGCCAAATCATTAACACCAAACCATTTTTTGCATGGACAAATTGGGGGGGGGGGGGAAGGTTTGCAGCAGAAATTGCTATTGATACAACAAAATTCCCTCCAAGAAAACGATGAAGGGTACAGGAGCTAGTTAAACATTTTTAGCAAAAATGGTTAAAAGAATATATTCCTACTCTAAATCAAAGAAAAGAAATGGAGAAAAGTTAAAAATATATTCAATTGAATGATGTTGTATTGGTATTAGAAAAAAAAACTATTAGAGGACATTGGCCATTATGGAGAATAATTAATGTTTACTCAGGGGAAGATGGGCATGTAAGAGTAGTGAAAGTAAAAACTGCAAAGGAGAATTTGTGAAGCCATGTAAAATATGTCCATTGGAAATACAGGAAAATGAACAATAAGAATCCATAATTGTATAAGCAATGTAGACCTCAACAACAAAAAAAGTTTTAGTACTGTATGTAGTAGTTATTGACACATAATTGCAGTTAAGTAAAAAATAAATAACACCCCCCCCCCCCCAAAACAAAAAACAATTAAAACCCAAAAAAAAAATAAATAATAAATAACTAAATTAAAGTAGTGAAATATGTACTTTTAGCTGTAAAATAAAATAAAGGTGACTCTGAGCATACTTTGGCAGTGTATGTCGAGGAAGGGAAGAAATGTTCAGGAGGAATTTTATAATTTAGAGAAATTTAAAAACAAAAATTAAGTAACCATTAAAAGGAGGAAAGGAGTAATAAAAATGTGAATCTGTGACTAAATTAAGTCAGAATTAAATTGAAATGAAATCAGAATTAAAATGTGAACTAAGTGAAGATTACTGCACGGAATTAAATTAGAAACAAAGCAGATTTAAGCAAAATTAACAAGTAAATTAACAACTGAATTTAGAATTGAGAATTTGAGGAATCAACATAAAGTTGAAAATTTAGTGAATAGTGATACAAGTGAATTCAGTGAATTTTTACGTAAAATACCAAAAAATTGTGAACTATAAACTGTGAATTTGATTGAAAATGAGTTTTGAGCCTCAAAAGCTGAGTTCCTTTACTTTGTCTCGTGAACAGAGGTGCTTTAGATGTGTAGATGCACAAGATAGTGTGCGGCAAGGATTGTTTTCAAATTAAATTCCTTTGAACTTGTGTCCTTGTCTATAGCAAGGTGGATGGACAGCATTAATACATGCATCATCTAAATGTTATCATCAAGTTGTCGCTACATTAATTAAAAGGGGCGCAAATCTTGATTTGAAAACTAAAGATGGTTTTACGGTCCTAATAGT
The DNA here is from genome assembly GCF_011630105.1 of Anneissia japonica. Taxonomy (NCBI): domain Eukaryota; kingdom Metazoa; phylum Echinodermata; class Crinoidea; order Comatulida; family Comatulidae; genus Anneissia; species Anneissia japonica. The sequence goes on from NW_022751928.1 coordinate 656,793, forward strand.
AGCATCTTAAAAAGCCCATCGCAGCGTTTGCAAGATACTTTTAAAAAATGGTGCCGTGGTATATGCAGAAACTAATAATGACACCACGGCCCTAATAGTAGTCTCTGGAAATGGCCACATCAGTGTCCTCAAAATACTTTTAGAAAGAGGTGATTTACTGGATGCACAAGATAGTGTGCGGCAAGGATCCTTTTTAAATCAAATTTCTTTGAGCCTTGTGTCTATAGCAAGGTGGATGGACAGCATTAATACATGCATCATCTAAATGTTATCATCAAGTTGTCGCTACATTAATTAAAAGGGGCGCAAATCTTGATTTGAAAACTAAAAATGGTTTTACGGTCCTAATATTAGCATCTTAAGAAGGCCATCGCAGCATTTGCAAGATACTTTTAAAAAATGGTGCCGTGGTAAATGCACAAACTAATAAATGCACCACGGCCCTAATAGTAGCCTCTGGAAATGGCCAATCATTGTCCTCAAAATACTTTCAGAAAGAGGTGATTTACTGGATGCACAAGATAGTGTGCGGCAAGGATCCTTTTGAAATCAAATTTCTTTGAGCCTTGTGTCTATAGCAAGCTGGATGGACAGCTTTAATACATGCATCATCTAAATGTTATCATCAAGTTGTCGATACATTAATTAAACGTGGTGCAGATCTTGATTTGAAAACCAAAGATGGTTTTACGGCCCTAATAGTAGCATCTTAAAAAGCCCATCGCAGCGTTTGCAAGATACTTTTAGAAAATAGAGCTGTAGCATATGCACTATTACTAATAATGGCACCACGGCCCTAATAGTAGCCTCTGGAAATGGCCACATTATTGTCTGCAAAATACTTTCAGAAAGAGGTGATTTACTGGATGCACAAGATAGTGTGCGGCAAGGATCCTTTTGAAATCAAATTTCTTTGAGCCTTGTGTCTATAGAAAGGTGGATGGACAGCATTAATACATGCATCATCTAAATGTTATCATCAAGTTGTCGCTACATTAATTAAAAGGGGTGCAGATCTTGATTTGAAAACTAAAAATGGTTTTACGGTCCTAATATTAGCATCTTAAGAAGGCCATCGCAGCGTTTGCAAGATACTTTTAAAAAATGGTGCCGTGGTAAATGCACAAACTAATAAAGGCACCACGGCCCTAATAGTAGTCTCTGGAAATGGCCACATCAGTGTCCTCAAAATACTTTTAGAAAGAGGTGATTTACTGGATGCACAAGATAGTGTGCGGCAAGGATCCTTTTGAAATCAAATTTCTTTGAGCCTTGTGTCTATAGAAAGGTGGATGGACAGCATTAATACATGCATCATCTAAATGTTATCATCAAGTTGTCGCTACATTAATTAAACGTGGTGCAGATCTTGATTTGAAAAACAAAGATGGTTTTACGGTCCTAATAGTAGCATCTTAAAAAGCCCATCGCAGCGTTTGCAAGATACTTTTAAAAAATGGAGCTGTAGCATATGCACTGTTACTAATAATGGCACCACGGCCCTAATAGTAGCCTCTGGAAATGGCCACATCAGTGTCCTCAAAATACTTTTAGAAAGAGGTGATTTACTGGATGCAAAAGATAGTGTGCGGCAAGGATCCTTTTTAAATCAAATTTCTTTGAGCCTTGTGTCTATAGCAAGCTGGATGGACAGCATTAATACATGCATCATCTAAATTTTATCATCAAGTTGTCGCTACATTAATTAAAAGGGGCGCAAATCTTGATTTGAAAACTAAAAATGGTTTTACGGCCCTAATAGTAGCATCTTAAGAAGCCATCGCAGCGTTTGCAAGATACTTTTAAAAAATGGAGCTGTAGCATATGCACTATTACTAATAAAGGCACCACAGCCCTAATGGTAGCCTCTGGAAATGGCCACATCATTGTCCTCAAAATACTTTTAGAAAGAGGTGATTTACTGGATGCACAAGATAGTGTGCGGCAAGGATCCTTTTTAAATCAAATTTCTTTGAGCCTTGTGTCTATAGCAAGGTGGATGGACAGCATTAATACATGCATCATCTAAATGTTATCATCAAGTTGTCGATACATTAATTCAGATGGGTGCAGATCTTGATTTGAAAACTAAAGATGGTTTTACATTCCTAATAGTAGCACTTTAAGAAGGCCATGGAAGCGTGTGCAAGATACTTTCAGAAAATGGTGACGTAGTAGATGCACAAAATAATAATGGCACCACGGCCCTAATAGTAGCAGTAGTAGCATCTGGATATGGCCACATCAGTGTCTGCAAAATACTTTTACAAAGAGGTGCTTTAGTAGATGCACAAGATAATGTGACTAAGGTTCAACAAGTCCAACTACTTGAGGAAGTTAGATGATAAATAATACAGTCATACACACATTAAAGCTGTAAAATCTTCAGCATGTAGAGGGCAGCAGCATACAAGAAGAAGGATCTACTACTGTACGTGCAATATCCTACTCAATTTAATTTTAGCTTTCAAAGCTAGGCCTGCAAAGGAATATTCAAACTTGATTATAAGCCTTTGTTCTGTCATGGATTATTGATATGGCTAGACAACCTAGGCTTTCTTTTTTAACTCTTTAAACTACACAAGCCAACATCATATCATATAAACAACTTGAGTAAGCTTGACTGGCTGAGGTACAAAGATAGCCTCTCTTCTTTTTATCGATTCCCTGAAGATAATAATAATAATAATAATAATAATAAAAATAATAATAATAATAATAATAAAACAGCATTTATAATGCACCGTCTATCTAGTGAACTATTCCGAGATGCAGTGACTCTTGACGAAAAGAAAAAGGATTTACTAATTTGATTTGAAGAACATGACAACAATAACATTCACACCAAATAGCCCTTGTGCAATAGGATTTTGAAGAAATTCAATTAAGTAAATGTATGCAAGATTTAAACTTGTCAACTTTCTCTATGTCAGATGTACAAAATGTAGCACATGTTTCCGTCCAAACTACAACAGCAAGTACACCTCACAGAACTGTACATACTCAAACCAACTTGAATGGTGACAAAGGTACAAATCTTAAGGCAGAAATTAAATGGCTGACAAACTCAAAGACCTGAAATCTCAAGACCTGAGATGTATGAGAGAAATAATTAATACAATTTAAACTGAAAACATTCGTACCAGTTGCTTCATTCAGACCCACTACAAATTGCAACCCAACAGTCACACAACGAAAGCTCAAAACTGCAGCCAAAAACCAGTCTGATTCCCTACTTGATCAGGTTGAAGATGTTAAATAAAATAACATAATACTACCCTCCCTTTAGGCCAGACAGCTTCTCCAGGATATCGTAAACCCACTGTACATGCAACTCCAACCCCAATCGGAAAAAACCACACCGGTTTAAGACACTGACCATGCACAAATACCTATTTTCATCTATCTATTTTATTTATCTAAATACTCAAGGCCTAGGTAGACTTGTAGTCAATCTAAGAAGAAAAGCTATTGATTTAGCTCATCCTACCAGGTACATTCACCAGGCAAAAAATTAAGATGTGATATGCAAATTATTCTTACCAATAACAAAATGAAATATTTAAGTATTGTAAAAACGAATAATAACTATTGTATATTAGAAAATGCAATGGTTCATTACAGCCCCGGTCATTGTGCAATGATGTGAACATGAAGCTATTAAGGACCTTATTTTCGGTGGCTGGCCACGGGCCACGCCTTTACGCAATTCAGCAGTCTGACTCTACGAGTTATGGGTTATTCTACCTTCACAAAGGGAGACAATGGGCAAGGGACACAAGCATAATAGGCAGCATGAAATTTGAACTACAACCTCTAGTAATACCCTATTCAGACTACACTCTGTTGTGATCGGTTGCGATGTAATCGGTGGTAATCCAAAACTGATTACTCCCGATCGCAATCAACGAACGCATTCAGACCAACACAAACAAACTGAACATTCTAGGGCCTAGGCCTCCGATGGCTAGGCCTATGTTGACTGACCTCAGCCAAACAATGCCTGTGGAATTCGTTGTGATTCGTTGCGATCGGATTCCGTGGTAATCGGGAGTGATAAAGATTGTAGCACCCAATCGCAACGGGTAACAATTGCGATATCGATTACATATCGACTACTATTGGTGAGCTTTCACACACGATTTTACTTTGCGATTGGGTGGCACTACAACCGATCGCAATGCGATGCTAGTCTGAATGGGGTATAAGAGAGCACAATGTGCAAATGCTATTGCAACAGCTCCCTTGCATTGAGACATGTGCATCTTGGCTAAACAGTTCACTAATACAAAATCAATACAGTGCACCCTCCAATTGGAGACCCCTCTAATTCCGACACACCTTGATTCAAAGAACCAAACAACAATCTTCAATCTATTACACTATGCTACTGAAACTGAACCCAGAGAACACCCCAAATTTTTCAGGTAGCAAAGGTGGTTTCAAATTGGAAGGTGAACTGTATTTCCTGCTTGATTTTAATGTCTGAACCTTCAAAATACATTTTTTAAATTAATTTCCATTCCATTGATCAAAATAGTTTTAAGCTGATATAAATCCTTATGACATAAAGTTATCAAGGCATTTGATATTCAAATATAGATTCTGAATTCAGAATGTCCAGTTCAGGAATAAGTTAAAAAGTAATGAATTTAAATGCTATGATGGAGTGAACCTGTAGCTTGGTCGTTAAGATGCTTGCCTTCTAATTTCAGGATCCTGTGTTCAAATCCTGTGAATCAATAACAACTCTACTTAAGCCTCATAAAGACACTTGAGTTATAGTGCAACGTTTATTCTGTTATTGCCAAATCATTCTATTTGGATGAGAATGAAGAACACTATTTCTATTTCTTAATTCCTATTATCCAACATATTTTAAACTCAGGATGGTACAACATGTTTTTATGAAGATTAGGGAGTAGAGTTGTTTGATTGGTGAGAAAAACCCTTGGATTGGCAGGTAAGAATTTTAAGCACCAAGCTGCAGCTTGACATTAATACAGATTGTCCACACCATTTAAATCTGACCTTGTATAGGTTAAACAATCCCTCGCTGCTAGGGGACCAAAGGAAATGCTCAATTCTTTAATAGATTGGATATTACGGCATGGTATGATTATTCCACCACACGAATGGACTGTTACAAATGGTTCAGCCTTTGTTACACCATAGAGGTAGAAACAAGAAAAATACCTCCATGGTTACACCTTCACTGATAACTGGATTCTCAGCATATGACAAGATTTCTAGTGAAACAGAGAACATTTACAACATGCAAATGTCTTTCCTGATAATAGACAGACTGTAACGAACAGAATTTAAGAAGACTTGCAACATTTTTTAAAAATCAATTATGCCTGGCTGTCAACTCTTCTGATGAAGCTGGCATTGACTGCCAGCAAAAGCGCATATCTAATAAAATATAAACTTACTTCTTTAAAGTTAGTCTCAGGGTGCTGCCTCATCATACCTGTTATCATTAAGAGTAAAAAACACTAATGAAGATATGAAAATACAAATATCAGAGCAAATAATATATTTTGTTAAATAAATAGATATAAAATATAGGAAAATGTAAAAATCGTTTAAATCTAATACATTGTTTATGCAATAAAACTCAGTACTTATGATATCAAGCTGAGGTTCAATGACCGCTAACAGGTAAAAAAGAATCAGAAGTTAGTAATTGAAAAGTGAACAGATTTTTGTAATTAACTGAATATCATCAGTCAAAAACCTACTAACACATGATACTGTCTAGTATGCTCTGTTGCTTGCAAATTACACCCAATGATGCTGTGATTTTCTTATATGCTGCCCTCAATCTTTCACTTGTTATTAATATTCCATTACATCAAAAGCCTTGTTTGTTTGGTATGCATATGATATATGCATTACATCATCTGCTATCTGTATATCCCAAGGGCCTTGGCAAATGATGCACCATCACCTTTGGTTGCTTGCTGAGGAGATAATTTAGCATTGTCCTGTATCAGTCACAATATTACAATGACAATCACAATATATGATCACGGAGCTATAAATCTTTAATTTGATAGCTTTATAAGATCAACCACACAATGATTAAACTCATAATGCATAAAATGGTGAAGGGGGATTATTAGGAACAATAACATTTTAACAGAAGTATTCTTAAATACTTCAGGTGTATCAGTTAATAGTCACAATTCATACATTATGTAGTAATATTAATCTACTATTTATCTAGTAATTTCTTTACCATACTTCTCACAAGTTATAGTATTAGTGCATACATATTAAGAATACCTCAATGTATTTTGCATACAAATGTGCTAAAATTATTTTAAGTCTACAGTGAGCAGATAACAAAAAACAAGAAGAAAAAAAGTGGGTTTAACCCCACTAAAGAGAAAAAAGGGAATATCTCAATGCATTTTACGGTATGTTTACCTTGTTTATTTCCTTGTGTCTACCTTTGCTAACAATTTCTTCAATTATTTCACCATCGCCTCTTACCAATCTAATACAGACACAAAATATACACACAACATCAAGTAATGCAAAAAGACATAATTGGTAGTGGTCATATATTGTATAAACATGCAGTAAAATCAACTTAAAATCTTTAATATGCAATTCAATACAAACGGAAATGTAAGAAAACACTGCAATTTAAAAATATTAATATATTACAGTATACACGCCATCGTGTTAGGATTCAATATTTCGACATTAATTATGTCACAATCAGGAATGATTCCCGATGATGACATAATTAATGTCAAAATATTGAATCCCAACACGATGGCGTGTATTTCAATACTTGGAGTATGTATTATACTTTCTTATCTGAGATTAATCAGTGGACCTTTCGGTTTTACAGTATAGTCTTTTATATATTTGTTGGAACTTTTTCAAATGTTTCTGCCCCAAACATTAATATTACTAACTAGCTGAGAGCAAAGAAGTAAATATAAATGGGGAAGAGGGAATTACAAGGAATATGAACCTTCCAAGCTTACCTGTGTCTATCTGAATCTGGGTCATATACACGGCGGACTTGGCTTTGTTGCTTTTCATAGTCTTCTTTTGTCATGGGTCCTTTACTTACAAGTGTCTCATCTGTTTTATTGCTAACCTGATTCCCTGCAAAAAAAAAAATACAACCCCTGTAAATATTAGGTTGGCCTTTTATGATTATTGCATAAAGTAATGACAATGCCACTACAAGTCTCCCTCCAATTAAAGATAACTTTTGGGAACTGGGTTTCAATGGCCTTTAGCAGCTTCAGTTTGTAGTTAGAACAATAAATGTAAAAGATATGTTTATATGGGACCACGAAAAAGTGGTCTTTAACTGGAGCAGTCTTTAGAGAGAGAGCTGTATTTTGCATCACATTAAGCTGGTCAATGCATCAAACAAAGACACAGTACTGTGCCTTGACACTCTGGATATTACGCTATGATGTAGCAGCTAATACATATCAATTTGTTTGGTCCATTTAACTGCAAATGCGATGACGTGAAAATCACCCTATCTCTTAACCATTATTGTTTCTTTAAAAATATCGACTGATTTTACTAGAAAAACGGTAACTCAAAAACTAGAGGTTGGATGACTTAGGTTAAAATGATTTACAGAAAGTTATAAATACAGCTATTGACAAAATATTTGTTTTCAAATATTTAGCACCATAATTTTTACATTGAATTACGAAAACATAAGCGATATTAGCGTGTTTTCAGCCGGATTTGAGCAGGCTTGTGAGGAGTCATTTACTTAAAACATCATAGCTTTGACTATACCAATCCATTTGCTTAGGTTAAAGCAGCAATAGAAATTTTCTTGCTATCGGTTATATATTTTAAAATAATCTCATTGGATAAAATTTTCTTCCATCATTTTTTCATTCTTTCAAAGGCTTTCAAGAAGAATAACTGACCGAGCTCACAGCGCACCCAGGGATTCAGACGTGTTCCATTTTGTGAACTGATGAAAATATGGTACCTGCTGTATCAAAGGGTGGTTATAATTCATTAAATGAATACGCTTGATATTGGATTTATCTTACGTTTATAGTGTTATGAATACATTAGATTGGGAATTTATTTTTAATATTGTTCACGAGCAATTGCCTTTTTATAAACTCTTTTCAGATAATGAAATCGTCCAAACATTGTGCCATGCAGCGCGCTCAATCTGTTCATTTTTGCCTTTTGTACACGCGGACAGTATTAAAATTGTTTTGCAATGTGGTCAAAACAGCCTAAACAAATTGATTTAATCAGTGCACTGCCATTTGAACCTGCCAGGTATTACATTTTAAATAATACATGTAATAATATAAGTACATTTAACACCATAATTCCATACTGCTATCAAACATCCAGAATATGGGGGAGGGGAAAGATGGACTACTGTACCCCCAATTAAGAATACCCACACTTCTGGACGAAAACAAAAGATTATCTCACCCTAATATTGAAGTTATTAAATTAAAAAGTTATTTAAGGAAACAATATTGTAATTAAATTGATATTTAAACATTGGTCCAACCTTGAGCAATTTGGAGCAGCCGTTGCTGTATATCAGATGGTTTTTTTGGCTCTTCCTCCTTCACATTTTTTACTTTTTCCTTTTTGTCCTTCTTTTTGTGTTTCTTGTCCTTTTTCTTGTCCTTCGATTTCTTTTTCTTTTTCTCTTTTTTCTTTTTCTTTGTTTGTTTCAAATCTGGTGATGAACTATGGGAACGTTTCTTTGATTTCTTTTTTGGCAATTTACTCGACGAGTTCTTTTCTGATTTGGACTTACTTGAATCTTTGGGCGATTTTAATATTTCCATATCCTTTTCCCTAAAAGTATTGGTGTCGGAATTGGATTGTTTCCTTTTATTTGCTTTCTCCTTCTCAACCCCTCTTTTAAAATCATTTTCAATACACGATGGACTTCTTGATAGTTTATCACTATGCTTATTTTTTTTTTCAGCAGAATCATGACTGGTATTTCTATGTCTTGTGGAGGATCTCGTTGGAGAAACTATTTTCTTTGTACTTGTAGACTTTGTTCTAGTTTCTTCAGATTTTTTGTTTTTTCCGTGATCAGCATTATCGTTTGTTAAACGTTTGTCATCTCCTTTTCCATATTTGTTCTCCACAGACCCAGTTTTCCTTTTTAAATCTTCCTGTTTGTTAGAAATTGAATAAGCTTTTGGAATTTTAACTTCAGGTGAAGAAAATGAGGATGATCTACTCCTATTTCTTCTACCTTTCCTTCCTCTCTGCTCATCCGTATCCTTTTCTTTACCATCATTTGTTTTACTCTGGACAGGTTCTGCATATGCCTTGGGTAATTTAGATTTTGTGGTAGCAAATGTAATGAGGCTATTTCTGGTTACAGGTGAGCTGGATGAATGACTGCTAGAAGATGAGCTGTGTCTTCTCTTCTTTGCTAACTTATTTGAGTCATTTCTAGGGTAGTTCTTTTTTCTACTAGGTGATCGACTCTTTTGTAATACTTCTGATTGACTTATTGTACCAGAGTCATTATTTGATGAATATGATTTAGGGAGAACTTTTGTAGAAATCTTTTTTATATCATCTTCCTTTCTTTCAGAATGAGATCTTGATTTTTGTGGATATCTACCTTCTCTTATTGTACTTGCTTTATCCATGCGTTTGTCTTCTTTTCTACTTTCTGATGACTTATCACGTGAATGGTTACTATTTCTCTTCGAGGTTTTCTTATTCTCATTTCTTGATGAATGACCTTTCAACTCCACGCTCAGCGACCTAGAGCGGGGTATCTTTTCCCTAGAACGTGACCTGTGTTTATTCCTTCCGTCGTATCTTTTGTTATCTCGTTCACCAGATCTAGATCGGTCCCTGGAGCTATGCACCTTGACTTTCCTCCTTTTTTCTGATTTTGAATCAGATCGAGAGCGCTTCCGTGATGTTGACCTGCTCCTACTACGTGACCTTGAGTAACCCATTGTAGAATCTGTCAAAGGAAGAGAGGGTTCAATTCCAGTTTTTTAGTAGTTAAAACATGTATCTTTTCACTGAAAAATGCATGCACTAATAGTATCAGTAGGTGCCAAGGTTAGATTTTCATGCAAAAGGTACTAGAACCTATACTGTATAAAGTTTTTCTAATTGCGTGGAAGATACCTAAAAAATCAGCTAAAATTTGCGCGGAAAACTGCTAGGAAAATAAGTGTGCGTAATCGTAATTGCTGTAAAATTACATTCGAATATATTTGGTCATAGCCTTATTTTTCGATAAAATCTGCACAGAAATGGGCACCTATTTCCCGAAATATGTGGACGAATTCCTAGGCGTAGGCCAAATTGTTTGTGCTAGGAATTATGCTCCGCGCAGGCCTGGACCAGGGCCTAGAACCTAGTAGAACTAGGTGGGTACAACAACAAAGAAAAAAATACTGTAATATTAGGCCTACACTATAGGTAGGCTAGGCACATGCTTACCCTAGCCCCTAGCTACTGTATGTATTTTATACCTCCATGGCATGGTGGTGGCATAGGCTAGGCCTATAGTATTATTATTAAAATTATATTATTGATAAATTTGTCTGTAAATTATTGTATTTCCTATTTATTTGCCCAGCATTAGCCTAAAAATGGTGATAATATTAAATATATATATATACTATTTTTTTTATACAAAGCTAAAAAAAAAAAAACCATAATGCCTAGGGCTAGGCCCTTGCTTGAGGCCTAATGAATGTAGACCTGGCAAGGGCAGGCTAGCTGCTGGCCTATGGACGCACCAGACCAGGTAGGATGTTTGGCCCTCGGTTAGAAACCTGCCGACTGTAACACTTGCTTGGCGATACGGACCCTGAGGCACATAGGCCTACATCACTAAAGTCAAAAGTAGTTTCGTTCACAAAATGATTACCTTAACTGAAAATGTTGGGAAAAAAATGTAAATGTCGGGAATTTTTCATTCAACAAAATGATTACTTCTTGCTGAGAATGTTCATGAATGTACGCGTGAGTTGATGTACCCAGGCGTGATATCCAGCACAAGACGATTACAGGTTACGCTGTTAGTTTGGTGATTCTATTTGTTGAAAGCTGGGTTGAAAGTGGCTAGGCCTAGAGCTACTTCCCACAAGTACCAATCAGTGTCGTGGGATGATATTAAATATATAATAAACTAAGTACTATTATTTTAAATATTTATTTTGTTATGGTAATATAGGCCTAAGGGTAATTTGGGCAGGCCTAAGGTTAACCTGAGTTAAACTTCGGCAGCAGAAAATAGAATAGCCAAGCACATGCGCCGTGTAACTGCTCGACATAAACTAGATCGCTTTCTTCTAGATTCCAGGGTGGTAGATGAGACTGCAGCAAACAAAGCAAAGACGCGGACGCGCGCGATCGAGCTTTCGCGAGTAAACATATTCAAACAAACTACCGTATGGATAGAGGGCGGAAAGAAGACACGCTGTTTCATGCTGTTTTTCTGGTTTTTTAGTTTTTGGCTGCTTTTAGTAATACTAAAGGTGATTTGTTAAAATATCTGGAGTGAATAAGTAATTAAAATGGTTCGTTTAAGAAACAGGTATATATCACTATCTACATATCTAAGTATTCATTTTAAATAAACCCTCATTTGGCTTTAATGCAGAATACTATTCTTGTTGGGGGCCTAGGTTAGGCCCTACATACATAGGGGCCTACATACTTTTGTATTAATTTTGTACCGCACCGAACTTCGACTTGTCACCTATGCTTTCCTGATAAGTATTTCAGAAGGAAGTGATCTATAGTGTTTAATCGTGTTTTTTCAACTCATTATAAAACAAAAAAAAAAAAAAACGGGTACTGTATTAAATTATATTTTGTTTAACTTTTAAAGCTCTACACAATCTTGCTCCCCAAACAATTTGTCAGTGTCTCACAAAAATAACTGCAAATGGCCGCATGAACACTCGGCAGATCACTAAAGGGGACTTACATATCCCCAGACCACACTTTGAACTTTACAAACTTTCATTTAGCTTTAATGCCCCCACTTTCTTTAACTCTCTTCCCTTAGATATCCGCAATGCTTCTACTTACTCATCCTTTAAATCGTCCCTCAAAAGTTACCTCCTTCTTTCTCTCCTGTAATTCTGTTTCTTTGGCTTTTTTTTTTAAATTTATTTTTTTAAAATTTGCACTGAGAATTCATTTTTTGATTTCTACCTTTATTTATTTTCTGTTTTATTTATTAATTTAAATTGATTTATTTTCTTTAAATTAAGAGTGATTTGATTTATAGTTCTCATATACATTGGCCTATTATCTATTTTTAATTTATTTGATTATTTTATTTAGACTACTTTATTCCCTTTGTTGTTTTAATGTCCCTTTTGCCTATTGTTTTTTAATATTGCTCTTTCATTTACATCTTTAATTGTAATTTAATTTTAATTTTTATATTAAATTTTTTATTTAATTTTGAATTAATTCTTTATGTAAATTTTGAATTGAGAGGTTATTTATTTTACTGTAAATTAATTGGTTTCATACTCTCTTTTGTTTTGTTTTACTATGTGTATTGAGGGTCCTTAATGATCAGCTTCAGCTGGATGGACCACCCTCATTAAAGATTGTTGAAATAAAAATAAAAATATTTATATGGTAATGGCTGTGTATTTCTTGGTGTTCACTTATATCCAATCCAATGCACTAGGATACAGTATATCTTGGCAAGAGTATGACCAAGGTTAACTCCAAATCTTTAAATATAGAAGGTGTTGAAATACAAGATAGAAGTCAAATGGAAAAAGAAAGAAATAAAGTTAATATTAATGGAAATACAAGAGATTGCACCCCCGAGAGTCTCTGGTAAATTTCGGGAGGCTTTCCTGATTTCTGGGATGCTCCTGGGATATGCGGGAGACTTGGGAACCCTGCTGCATTGCTGAAATGAATAAATGTAAATAAACCAACGTCAACTTCACTTCCTCCATTTATCTGTATCAAAGTAACTTAAGGTATTGTGAAGAATAAAGCCACCCTGACATTTGCACAATTTTTGTCTCCGAATTGCCGCGCAATGCGTCGTGGCAAGACGTGCCATTTCGGTGGTACGCTGCAGAACTTGAACCTGTGATTGCGGCCTGTTCGTGCACTGTAAGACATAAGTTACGCACCGTGTATGCAATGCGCGTCAAAAATGTACCGTATTGACACGCAATGGCACTACTTGCTTACACATAAGTTAAGTATTGTTCGCGCATTGCTCCCGTCTACCATACCCCATTGTCTCGCAGTGTCACATACAAAATGCATAATTCCCACTGTCTTCCCGCATTGCCCCAACGACTTCGCGCATGCGTAAAGTCGTCCCGCTTGGCTTTGTCCCACTAGGTGGCACGCTATACATAGCGTAGGTTTTTCTTTGACTCGCTATGGACAATACAACATGCTGAATCCTAGAGACAGTTATTGCAGGACAGAGAAGGTGTCTATGTCTGGCAACTGCGGACTATTACTTCTTGAAGAACAGGAGAAAAGGCAGAAAGAGGAAGAGCATTCTTAATGATGGCAGTGTTCTTGCCATGTTCGCGCAGTATTCACACATGGCACAAACATTTATACGTGCCAAATTTTTGAACATTTTAAAATTCTCTATACGACATGGCGCGCACCCTTCACGTACTCCTCACGCTCGTTCCCGAAGAAATTCGCACGCCGAAGTGCGTGCCAGTGCGGGAACGAAAATCGTGCATGTGTCAGGGTGGCATAAGATTCACTCTTTTTTTTTCTCTATGTATGAATGATTCACTCTTCATTGTAGAATGTACAGTGCACCCTCTAATTAGACCCATCTAATTTCGACAAGGCCTCTAAATTTGAGACCACTTTTTCAAAGAACAAAATAACAATCTTCAATCCTTTATCATATAGCTAACCCTCTAAATGGAAACCGAAACCCGAGACCACCCCAAAGTATAAGGCAAACTGTATTTATTATTTAGTCTTTTTTCATAGGTATCTCCTTTGTGAAATCATCTTTGATGAAAGATATGCAAATTACCCAGCAGTTGTGTCAAACGATATTCTTAGCGAGATCAAAAACGCTGTTGTGCATACTCATGGGGACTATGGCATGGGTGCTGTGCAACTTGGATTGAATGGTGAGCTATTTTTTAAATTTTTATTAGTCAAAACAAATAGGTTCCAAAACTCTTATTCCATCAGCTATTTGCCTTTTTATTAACAAATTTGTCAGGTAATCCATTCATTCGTATGACTATTTTTTTTGTTATTACTCTATTCCCAATTTTATTATACGGTATTTTTTTATATCAAAAAGTAAACTTTATATTGAATTTTTTATGGCTATTGTAAATTACATGTTCATATTTCATTTCCAATTTTTGTATTACAAAAAAAGAGTACTGTATAGAATTGCAAGATATCTGTCTGTCATGATTTTGCATGCAATGAAACTACCACAAGATCGAATCAGATTCAAATAGTGTTTGAGATTCGTTCTTGACAAGCAGTGCTCGTATGAATAACTGTACATGGTACAGGTAGTACTTTTTAAGATAGGACTGCATATCTACGAAACCATTGTTATTAGAGTATTATCGATTCTTTCATTCTCTCAGCATGCAACATAAATTACCATAAACTTTGTTTACTGTTGTTTTTTTAGTGAAATACTTGAATCCACACACGCAGATATTCATAGTTCGATCCAGAAGGTCATCTTACAAGATTGTGTGGACCTCCTTGCCATTTGTAAATAAACTGTGCAAGAAGATATGTAAAATTAATACATTACATTGTGGAGGTAAATATCATTTTAATCACCTGTGTTTGAAAAACAGGCAGTATCTAGTTTCAATTTTATCATCATATACTTTCTACCTTTCCATTAGGAACAATTCGGACTTGCCAGAAATTCCTCCTTAAGTACCAGCGACAACAACTCTCAGGGGTTCTTCTCAAGTGTCAAAGTGATGAGGAGAGGAAGGCGGTGAAAGAGTCGATACTAAGCTGTACACTCAAGGAAGACACAGAAGATTTTATGGGCGAGGATGAGGAGGATATTGACAGTAGCTGACGGAGAATGTATTCAGTGTTTGTTTCTATTTTGGTTGTTTTTAAGACATTTTCCATTATGGCACTCGATGACATGTTAGCCTGCAGTCATGTCAGTTTCAGATCCTGTTGCTATGGCACTGCTGGGAAAACGCAGTGTTACTGTCAGAGACAGAAGTTGGCTGGAATGATTGCATGCAATAATGTATGCATAGTAGTACACAGTGGCATATCTAAGATATTGAAAAAGGCCACATCAGTGTCTGCAAATAACTTCTAGAAAGAGCCCTAGATATAACACTGGTAGTAGAGTTGTAGCCTGGTGATTTCAATGTGTCATGGTTTCAAATCCTTTAAAATGGAAAAACTATTTTTAGAGAAAAACAATTGCACACTTTTAAGCCTGATAATGAGACTTGGTTTATAACACATCTTGTTGTTTATACCATGTGAAACAATTCAACTCCCTAAGCCTCGCATTGTTTATATGATGCATAATGTGAAGCAATTCTACTCACTAAGTCTTAAATGAGTATGGAGGGTCATGTAAATACACAGATAAAACATGCATCAAGTTGAGAACTATGTTGATATACAAGGTATTACTGAAAATTATTATATTTGTAGCATGTTGGAAGGAGGAAATGTGGGCTTTCTATAAGTTGATACTTTCTGAAATTACGTAAATGTTGCACTGAAAATACAGTATATGTTTTAGTAAACTTTAACTTTTGTGTGATAATCGTTTCTGTATGATAAAGTTAAAAGTAAATGTATATACTGTACAATATACTGCAAAGATTTAATATGAATGAGGTACTTATCAGTGCAGGTGGGTGAAGTAGACTGGTGTTGCCTTTGTATTGCCCACAGCAATCTTAATTCTGCGGTAACATAGGTTGGCACTTTCAATAAAGGGAAATTGACACATTTTATGCTGTTTTAGTGCATATTTTTCTTACACCCAATCCTCTCAGACTACCACCAACCATCAGCGGAGGACGTCGCGGACGTCAAGCGCTCATGGAAACTGCAGATAAATTTGGTGTATGCCCGGCTTTAGATCAAATCATTTTGACTTTAGAAATTTTTCTCTGTAGGCCTACTACAAAAATCCTCACCAGCTGATTTAATGGTTTATACAAACATTGTAGGGAAGATATTGTTCCCTCACACCCCCTCCCCATGTGAGCCATGGCATCATTCCAAGATATGACACAGCCACAGTGCATATGCTTCAAGATGAACAATTCTGCAAAAATAATACTTCAGTACAAGCATTTGTCAACATGATTCATATAATTAAAACACTGGTTTTATTAATTTACAATATTACAGATCTTGTAAACAAAATGAAACTCTTTTGGTTGTTAATTTCAATTATTACAGTTTCAATGAATGTTTGCCTCTTTAATTTATTATAATTGAGTGGAGTGATTGATTGTACATTAATTAAAATTAAAACTTAAAGGCAAGAAAAAAAGTAAAACAATATGCTTATAGCTAAATGTGAACTTCCACAAAATTCAAGTCAATTAAGATACAGTAATTATAGAGCCTAAAACGGTTGCATCATGAACTTTTGCAAAGTTGTGTTTTCTAGTAGTTCAAAATCAACCATATATATATATATCATAATGACAAAAAATAATTGAATGTGCTCTGAAACAAGTTGGTTTATTAGGTTAAAATGTAGTTTTATGTCTAAATGAGAGTACTGTAGTTGCAAATCACACCAACATAAATTACACATATTTAATATACATGAGGTTTTATCCACAGTGGATATCTACAATTTTTTCACAATATTTCTACTATTTATATACTAATAAGTGCTCCACTAGATATGGTATTAACACCTTTTAAAACTGCAAAAAATGAATGTTTTATTATGTACTAAATGATCATATCATACTGAGGCAACAAGACTCATTTGGTGTAGGAGATGGGTCCATGTATTTCAGTAAAGTAGTTGACTACTGTACATGGTAATAATAATAATAATGCTTGAATATTTATATGGTATGATATTATATAAGAGAAGTGTTGTCATGGGAGTTTACATACAACATTTACGAGTTAAAAACCAGGAATAACGTTGCAGCTTGCTAGTGTCTATGTTAAGGCTCTGCAGTAGAATACTGGGTGTTAGTAAGAAGGGCCCTCCAGAATAGCCCAAAGGCATAGGCTTTACACCACTAAGGAGACCACAGTTTTTAAAATTATCAAAAACATGTTAGAATTAATATTTTTCTTTAAGCCATTGATGTGAACCTCCATTGTTTACTCACTCTTTTTATTTCAACAAAAAAACAATGGAATAAATTAATAAGAAACAATACAAAATCACAAATTTTTAATGTATTTTATGTCTGCTGATATAAGTTAATTAGCACCCAGACAAATCACGCTTCTTCTTTCCTTTTGCATAAAATCTGGTTTCTTGTGGGTCAAATCCCTGTTCACTGCTGCCATACACTGCCCACGGTGGAGTCACTGCCATGTAGTTTTCCGCACGGAATGTTAATTTCCCTTCACTTTGGTTGAAATCCTGGATCAACTTGTGGAATCTATCATAATCTATCCATGTGTGCCAATGCCCATCTACTTTGAACTGTTAGAGAAGAAAACGAGAAAGAAGAGATTGGAATCATTCATCATTTTTCAGCAAAATACTCTTTCTTTTGGATTCTCTCTTCCTCTGAGATAAAATTTTTGGATTTTCTTTTATAAGAGCATTTCACACACACGCACACACACCTAACCCCTTAAATATCCCAGCATAAAGCCCTGTCCAGGCCACTAATATCAAATTTTATTTGACAAAAACATGTGACAATCCTTAATTTGGTCATGATGATGATGACATCATGACCATATATAGGCACATCATGACTATATATGGGCGTACAAGTTTTTTTGTCAAAGCGATTTGATAGTCTGGACAGGGATTTAGTTGATACAAATGGATGACCCTTAAAAGAAACCTGCCTTTTTGTGAGCTAGGAGGACACAATTGGAATGAGCATGCTCACAAGCTATTTCATAGTCATTCAGACTACTTGCTAAATTTTCTACAAATCCTACGACTTCTTCATGCCACGGAACATTCTCCATAGTTAATGAACTTGCTTTGGAACTTCCGCAATATGTAACTCCCTAGAATACAATAAAAAAAAAACATTTTTATAACATTTAAAGACAGTAAATTATAATTGAGCAGGGAATTTAGTACGACACCATTTCAATTTTCGAAAATTAAAAAATCGTGCTCAATTGTAGCGAAAATCGTGAATTTGTGAAAGGTGCATAAGCATGAATGCCAAAAAGGTTTTTTGAATAAACTGACTGATTGATTGGTTGATATTCTTTACATATACACTAGCCTTAAATTGGCTGATACAGTATATCAGTAAAGTTAAAATCAGCAAACTAATTTGTTTCAATCTATATCACATACATGACATATGATATATTTTTTAAGACTAGAAATTGCAAATTGCAAGTGAAGTGCTGCGAAGTACAACTGCATAAAATGTTCTTCGAACAAAATTATTTATGCGAGTCAAGTGAAAATAATGAATAATAAAAATATAACAAATAATATGAGCACGACCCATTGTCTATATATTATTAGAACAGCGTTGGTACAATAGTGTTTTGCTGCAGTGACATCTCTCTGCTGGCGATGGTTCGCTGTTGCTGGCGATGACTCGCTGCTGGCGATTCGATCTGCGCATGTGTATAAAATGGTATTTATTTCCGCAATCACTATGCCAGTCTACAACAAGTTCGTCTAAATGTAATAATTAGCACGTTGAAATAGGCTAGTAAATAAGTTTAACTGGGTTCGTAAATAATAGTGTCCTCAAAATATTGTGGCTGAGACATGAGCCGATTAAACGTAGAAATAGGAAACCTAGAAATATAGTAACAACTCTGAATAGTACTCCAGCGTCGCGATATGCCGACGTTGGTACGAGTGGGTTAGTCTACAAACGTCGCCTAAAGTAATTGATTTTACCCGGCAGAACGTAAGAAGGAACTCCGCTTTTCAGTTGTCTCAGGCGATTGATTTTTGATAAACAATGACCTTTCAGAGGTCAAATTGCCGTCAAGAATATGAATTGGCTGCTTCGCAGCAAATATTATTATTATTATAAATTGTTACCTTCACTTCAATGAAATCTGGTTTCCCTATGTCAACTAATTTTGCATATGCTTCAACTTCATCACTATTCCAAGCTTTCACAATGGTTAGACGATACACGGTACGCTGACCCTACAAAAAGACAAATGTTAGTTACTTATTATTGTATCTTTCAGGCAAACAATGGAGATTATATAATTGATTAAGTAAGTCTTTCAAATCCCTAAATTATTAGGGGTCGTCCATAATTTTCGTAAGAGTACAAACATACTCTTTCTGTTACCCCCTCCCTCCCCCTCAAAGAGTGGACAATATAATTGTTGATTTGTGTCATTTTGAGATCATAGTTTTATCTTTTTCATAAAAGCGTATGTTTTGTACTCTTTGAAAATTTTGAAAAATATGGATGGCCCCTAAAAGCTTCTGGACAGGGTTCTGGGGGGATCCCGTTGGAGACAACAGGGCCAACACTGCTTGTAAACTGCCATTTCAACATACTTTAATCCTGCAGATTAGTTTCAGTGTACAAGGAAACATTCTCCTCTTTATCTGCAATAACACTCTCCATATACAAATAAAGGCATATGTTCATAAATACAGTACAGTACTTCAAAGAAATGCGAGTTAATAAAATACTATACCTTTTCTGATAAAGCCGCTAAGCTGTCAAGAAACCTAGGCCAGAAATCTCTAAATAAGGGTCTGTCTATCTTCTTTAAACTGTCTTTGGTACTGGCATCTACACTGACGTACAGCTGAGTGACAGGTTCCAGGGTCCTGCAACGTTTCATAAGAATTCATTTTTACCATAATTCAGGTATAAGCACCAACACACATGTATGCTACCAAATGATCATAAAAGTACAGAAGACGGATTATGTAAATATCTAAAATGTAAACCTACTACAATGAATTAACTATTGTGATTACATTGGAATATTGTATATCAGTAGTTTTGTAGTCAGTAGATTTGTTTTCATGTACACTTACATACCCATTTATATCGATGTGGTTGTAAATAAATTGTCTGTACAATGTGTTTTGTTATGTCATTAAATTACTATACATTATTCACAAAAATGTTTTACTCATTATTATGTGTTGCTAAAGCTCTATCCACACTATCAAATTTTCTTTGACAAAAAAATGTGACAAGCCCATATATAGTAATGCTATGCCTATATATGGTCATGCTGTGATGTCATCATGCCCATATATGGGCATATCACACTTTTTTGTCACACAAAATTTGATAGTGTAGACAGAGCTTAATGTAGGCCTGTGTTTTAAAGAGTCTTACCTTATAGCATCAGGGAATTGGGCATTTGTGACAAGGAAGGTGGATATTTCTCTACTGTGAAGTAGTTTGATGAACTTGTTTATTTCTGGGTACATGATTGGTTCTCCAACTAAGGATAATGCACAATGCTTAGCTTTCATTCCCTCGGCTAAGCGCTCAGGAATCACACCTGGAACACCTAGGGACACAAACACAATCACTCAGGTTCGCACGTTTTCTATTTATGACCGTCTCTGTCAAAACCAGCTGTTTTGTTGTCGAAAAATTCAAAATTGAGTTCTTTGTATTTTAGATAATGCACAAATTATTTAAAACAGTGTTTATATGATGGAAATTGGTTGGTATTAGCAAAGTTATATATATATATTTAATTCATTGGATATCAGCCAAGTAGATTTTGAGAAAACAGTTCAAAGAATCCAAAATCAATAGTATATTATTAAAATTTGTTTTCAAAAATAATTTTAATATACTTTTTAGTTAGATTCAGTAACTGATATTTTGCAGAAATATTCTTAAATATATCTTTCTTTTATAAAATGCAAAAACCGGAAAATGTTCTGATTTCTGAACATTTTTGTGCGAAATTAGAAATTGTGACAAGTAGCAGGGTTTTGTTAGAGCCGCTCACATATTTTCCTTTCATAGTTATAGGACAGATCTGTGATGCTCTATAAACTATAACCTTGTTGATATTGGATTTTTTGCAACTAATCATGTTCCTGGTTAGTTTGACCAAAAAAATATCTACTGCTAACATCCTGCATAACATTTTCCCTGGTCAAATTACCCAAGTCATACAACAGGTTGAACCAAACAAATGTTGCCTAGCAAATATAACCAGACTGCTTTTTTCTTGAGCACAAAATTCTAGTGCATATTTATAGTACCTTTGAATTCATTGATCATTTTATAGTGATTTTGAAGAGCACCCTCTATTACAGTTTGAGCATCATCCATCTTCCATTTCCACTCCGTTCCTACGGGATTTGTATGATGCCTATCAACAAAGATTACAGATTAGGAAAAATTGAAGTATACGTTTCACTAACTCACATTATAATTTATTTTGAGCTGTGTTAATCCATCTATGCCAGTTTAAAAGAAACATATCCTTTGCTCAGTGGCGGATCTAGAGGAGGCGAATAGTTTGGCTAGCCACACCCCCTTCGGTGATTGTGAAAAAAATAGTGATCACTTGTCTTATGTGTGTGCTTCTTATGTATACATGTATACTCTTGTAAAACATATACTTTCTATTTTAAGCTTAACTTTGTAGATGTCATCCAAGAACGTCTAGTCATCGACTAATTCCAAACAATCTCAAATGGAAGGGAACGCCCCTCCAAAAATCCATGATCAAGGGGACTGGGGATACGTCCCCAAATATTTTTTAAGGGTAGGGGGTTGGTTCCCTCACTTTTCGTAATGTAATACTTTCATAAGTCAGGAAGATGCCTGGAAATTGTTGAAATGAACTGCATAAATGACCCAGGTGTTAATGCATTGGTGCTGTACAACCGGTACTCTATCTCTGAACACAAACATCCATAGTTACCAACCGCCCCGCATATCAAAGTTAATTTGGATGAAACACGCATTTTGCACTAACACATGTGTGATCGTAAATTTGTCATGCATTTAGCACAAGTCTATGCGTGTTAACGAATTATCACTAATTCAGGGAAAAAGGTATTTTAAACTACAAGAATTTTTTTATTAAAAATATAATGACGGTCATGCAGTGACTGAAATTGTAGGTGTCAGTCAGCTTCAAACACGCACGCAGTCAGGGAAGTACAAGAAGGTAAATACTTAAAGCCCCATTCCCGGCAAAATTTCACTAAAAATGACTTTTTTTAGAAAATATGCATTTGCATTACTCCAATTATTATAAATCATGGAAAAATATTGGCATGAATTTTAGTTTTACGCAAAAGAATAAAAAAATGAGAAATACAGACTATTTCTCATAAAATATTACCATTTCTAAATTCAGTTAAACTAGCGATTCCGGATTATATTTATAAATCTTTATAACATTATACAAAAATTAGATTTTTTTTTAAAATTGAAATTTTGCCGGGAATGGGGCTTTAATTCACTGACGCATTACTGAAAATTGAGCAGTATGCCTATTCATTTTTTGTTTGTTTGAGTAATGAAATATGTTTGTGTACATAGTTTGGGTGCTCAAGATAAACATCCACCCCATTGCTAAATCTTAGATCTGCTCTCTCATTGCTGATAGGTTGTGATGCAGTGGTTAGCATTAGAATGTATGGTATGAAACATGGACCAATCACTATAGAAACATGCGGCACATTGGTAAGCCTCTGGGGCAGTAGCGTATCTAGGAGTCTTTAAATGGGGGGGGGGAGAGTGTGAAGATGAAGCGAAAGGGCTCGCAGATCAATTGCGAAGGCACTAGCTCACAAAATAAGGTAATATGAGGTGATTTTTAACTTCTTGAGCATGATTTTTATTTGTCCATATAAAAATACAGAAAGTTTTATTGCTTGGTAGATGAATTTAACAAAAAATATATAAAAGACATGACAATGACAATTTCTTGAATCTTGAATCGTTTTTAGCTTGGAACATTTTCAGTGGGAAAGGGGTGACTAATGGGGGTGAAATTTGTTTGGGGGCATACTACCTGTGCACCTCCTAGATACAGCACTGCTCCGGGCTTCTAACTAAATGCTTATGAGTTCAAATCATATAGGGTAACATTTCGTGTCTTTGCACGGGGCACTTAATCTATGTTTGTCTTCAGGAGTATAAACTGGGCCCGCTCGGACGAGTAAAGTTTTACCGGGTACTTCCAACTGAGAGGCCACATGTGGCAATTAAATTTTGCCTCTAGCCATAAAAAATTTGAAAAACATCTGCCCCAAAAACCCACCTATTTTAGTGGATAATTTAATTACACGCTGCCTCTGGGCGTAATTTATCACATTAACAAGGCCCATGTCACAAGTTGACCTTTAGATTTGTATAGGCCATAGAGCTATTAAAAAATTCCTATCGTTCAGTCCCGTTCCCATTTTCTCATAATACTTTAACTCCTTATGGAAATAACTTAAATAATATTTAAAAGCATTGAAAAGGTTTGACAGTAAGAACTTTAGCAAAACACGAGAAGATGACGTTTAAACTTACAACAAACAAAAGTTCTTTACGGTATTAGGCTAGCGAGCGAGCGACGTTTTTACATGCGTCACTGTATTCGTTCAAATGTTGTATTTCTAATTCATAGTTTATTATTTGTTAAGTGATTATTACTGCTTTAAAAACAAACTTAAAAATTATAATTAGATATAACTTGTATTTCAATAACAGAAAAATAATTTTATAGCTACTTTTAAATTAGTTTTGTTACAACAACTTTCGTGTTGTTTTACAGTCAACAACAACATGGCGTCGTCTAGCGGCCGACATGTGCCGAGTGTAATAAAGTTTTGTTATCACAGTAAAGAAATCACTTGAAGCTCCAAATGAAGTTACAAAGGCTAGATTATGTATAGTTTTAAACAGTCTGACCTTGGTTGAAGGAAAGACATACGAGAAGTTACTGGTTTTACTGGTTCTTATTGTACTCGTCCGACCAGCCATCGGAATTAGCCCCGAGGCTATTATTAGATTACACATGTATTTGAGTTTACGTAAGAACACGGGCACTGTGTACATTATATGTTAACAATTTCACATAATTTTACATTAAATTGTTTACGTAATTTTACATTAAATTGTTTTATTAATAATATATAACAATATATAATAACAATTATATATTGTCTTCAGGAGTACAATATATTCTGTGTACATTACAGGATGTTAATGATTTGATATTAAATTAGTTACTTAACTAGAGGAAGTCCCACAAGAGTGCAGGAAGAGGCTTCAAACTGTGAATGTTTCATTCTGAATCCATTGACGAGGATTTTAGAGTTTGGTATTAAGTGCAACACAATCCCACTAACAAAATGGATGCTGTAAAATTAATCTCATTTTCCCATGATGCTTATTAAAAACATTCACATAACTTCAGACTAATTTTAATTTACATGAAAGCAGCTTTAATGGGAATGAGAACATGTGTTATGCATAGATTAATATTAAAGCAAGGACACTGTGAGTTATTAAAACACTTTGCCTCAAGGTTTTAGGCCATAATGAGTCAAAAACATATTTCTCAAATAATCCGCATATAATTAGAACATAAACTATGCCTCAAATGTAAATCTATTTTTCTACTTAGCTTAAACAAGATCTTTAATTATTTTGTTATGTGTTTTTTTTTTTTAAATGTCATACACTCTGATGAGTTGTAGATGATACTGGTGAAGGTGAATACTTTCTAAAGTTCACTAAATTAATGTATAATTTAAAAATCAAGGTTATAACATCAATAACAACATCAACCAATATAAGTAACAGCACAATAATTATAAATTATTAAACTGACATTGAATGGTAATGCATAAGGATCAGTGGACGATTGGCCTATTTTTCAGTCGATTGCACACTGATGTGCCTTTAAGGTAGGGCTCCTCTTAATAGAAGGCAAAAATGATTTTATAAGCCATTATTTAAAAGAAGAACCGTGTTTTGAGGTTTTCTTTCTTTCAAATTCCTGTGATCCTGCATAATCTAGGCTTACCTCCAACAGAACACACATTTATTGGCACATGCTAGACTCGGAGTGGTTTCCATGCACCGGTGACTCTCAATCCCGTAGAACGTGTGCTTATAGCAGCCCCCTCGACCACGCAACATGCTCTGTTAAATAAAACAATACAATACAAGCATAGTAGTTTTCATGAGATTTTTGTGAATAGTTTGTAAACAATGTGTTGTCAGCAAAATTACACAAACATTAAGGAATGGATTAGTTTAATAATAAAAAAAAAATACTAAAAAAAGAAAATAATGGATCACCCATCATAAACGGCATTATTGTTCAGTATTCAGGCACAGGTTGAAAAATAATGGAGTCGCCCATCATACATGGCCTGTGTATCGTTCAGGCATAGGGTGGAAATATGCAGTAGTGCATTGAGACTTTGATATAATGCTCTATACCAAGTCCCACTACAACATGATTTAATATCAGAAATATCAATAAATTTTTTTAAAAATTAGACATCATTTAATCATAAAAAACACAATATCATTTTTATCCTAGAAAGGAGAAGATAACTAACAGCCAAATTCTGGCCAGAAGCAGTTATCATTCAATGAAAAAAAAATCACAAGAACAATAATTTTCATATAAATGACACAAATCAGTTTTGTACTGCGATGTTTTTGTAATTTAAAAAAAATTAAGAATAAACGGTGATCCTCAATAAACAATGGAGGACATGATTACAGTTTAAATTTTCACATAATGGAAACATGTAGATGCAATTGATGCAACATAATTCAGATGGATGAGCTACTTTTAATGACACTTTTATAATGTTTCTCTATAGATTTGACATTTAGAAATCAAACCACATATCAGATAAACATCAATTTTCCTCTTCTAGTCCTTTTCACTTTATGATGTTTGAAACATGTAGATGCTTTTCCCAATGGCATTCTGTGTAATTCTAGGAAGAGGTTTATAGACTTAAATATTCATTAATTAGCTAAATCTACTTGATGTCAGAATTTCTTTGTTATAATTAGAATAATAGCTCATTAGTGTTGATGCTTAGATAAAATGATTATTGTTAGTACACATTGTTGGGAACTTCCCTTTGTGTTTAATTTGTAAATTGCATATTACCTTTGTCCACCTACATAGTTTCACTCCTGAATGCGACCCAATTAGTTTATACCCTACAGCGTAAACATTATAAATAGAAAAACAAGTTTCAATTTTTCATAGAAAAATAAGCATTTAAGATTTATGGGAATTGTATGAGGAAAACATTGGGTGATGAATTGAATTAGACAGATAATGGAATAAAATGAACACAATACTAATTTATAAATATGCCTGAGGACAACATGATAGACTTTGGAAAAGAAAAGTAGGTCACGTTTATCTTTAGTCACCTAAATATAGTAGAATCTGAGGACATGAAGCATAATGAAAGAAAATATAAACTTTCACTGTCTGCGCTAAGATAATAAACCAAGAACAATAAAATTAAAATCTAAATCGCTTACGTTTGTAGTTATTAGCTTTCAAATTGAAATAATAAGAAAATTTTTCTGGCCAATTACTAGAGGTTTAGATAGTAAAATTCTTATGTTGTTGGCATATATATATAAATATATATATATATATATATATATATATATACATATATATATATACACATATATACACACATATATACATATATATATACATAT
>NW_022751928.1:684492-733371 GCF_011630105.1 Anneissia japonica
AAATTAATTATATAAACATAGTGGGTTTTTAAAACTATATATTATTATTTCTAAAAAATAATTAGCATGCACTATTAAATTCTACATGTATTAATGCACTTACTTAAATATTGACAATTATTATGAAATATTTAATTATCATTATGATTATCATACTCAAGTCATTTTATATCCAGTATGATAATGATTTATAATACGACAAATAAAATTATTAAATTATTTAGATTAAAACAAGGTTGATAAATGCATTAATACTATATTACATTACATATGAAAAGAGCAATATGTTATTCATGGTAGAGCAAACACAGTGAATACATCATTATCATAATGACGTAGAAAACATGTTTCTATGCTTACCTCCATGTTTGCTTTCTGTTTCATTTTCGTTGCCTTTACCTCTTTTCATGAGTCTCACAGCACTAAGTTCACTCAGCATTCTATCAATATCTGTGCTAACCTAAGGATCAAATATATATTAAAACTGAAATTAACTAATCATTTTATATGAAATATATATTAATCAAGTTTATAATAATAACACATAGTAATAATAACTATATAATATAAATTATAATAATATTACTAAAACTTAAAACACAACTTTAAAGTCCCTAATAATTAAAAAATTTCAATACATATAATATTAATGAAGGATTCATAATTGCTAAATTAAGAATTTTTAAATAAATACAAGTTATTAAAACAATAATTATAATAAAAAAAATGATTATTTCATATGTGATTTGGAAATCATTTGCAATGAATTACCATAAGAACTTGCATAACAATAATTAATTCTGACATAAAAACAATTATTTTAAATATACGATGTATGGATTGACCTCCATAACAGTACAGGGAGTGTTACAATCCACTAAAGGAAATCCTGTATTTTATATAAGACTTGGAGTTCACTGTATCAGCGTAAAGATATACTGTACACGTATAATCCCACCTCTCTCTCGCCAACAACTAAACTGACTGCCAGTACACACTGTGTATACGCTGATCTGGAGATTGTCACATACAGTTGTCTTGATTTCCTATTCAATTCAATCCCTCGCTCTCTTTTACTTCAACTGGAGGGCTGAACGAAATGCAAGATTCAACGGTGTAATGGTTTTGGATGAGATTTTTTAGCCATTGATCCTATGTGCAATATGACCCCTGTGCATGTTTAACAACACATAGTACACTCAAAAGGGGAGGGGGAAATTATGTCCTGATACATTTCACCACCAGAATAATCCCACTGAAATAAGACCTTGGATAATTATGGCTTTATCCTTGGTGTATTTCATACTGAAAAAACAATCTAATTTAATCCTAATTTCTACCTTGACAAATGTACACATACTGTATTTTACTTACAGTGTTGTAATGAAGTTTATATTCAGAGTTACCAAGTCCAAAGACAGCATATTTAACTCCTTTTAATAATGATTTTTGAACACGAAAATCATTAGTTGACTCTTCTAACCACTTGTAAAACCAAACTGCATCATCAGGTGGGTTTCCATCAACGTAAGTGGATACCACAAATATATGAATATTCTTGTCATTCTATTATCAAATTAAAATGATCATACAGTAATTACAAATTTATTTGTATGGCACTTTGCTATACTCCAATATAAAACTAAAAATCACATATGTCCAAGTTTAATAGAAATCTGACAGTCAGTCTTCTATTAAAAAAACAGATGATCATCATATGTAAAAAGTTGTACAGTACATCAATTAATTTTTAAAAAATTGAATACAATGTGGTCAAATTGAGACAAAGCCCACACACATCATGAATACAACAAGTCTCTCAGTCTGCCTGATCACAAAGAGAAGACTCAGTGCCAAATACATGTTTGTGGTTTTTTTCTTATTTTGAAATTTACGAGTTGTGACTATCAATTTCTTTTTTTTTCATTTAAAAAAAAAAAGTGAACTATCATATTCAAATATTAAGTTCAATATGAAATAAGATAATTATTCATTATTGATAAATAATTAAAGAATATTAATTATTTTACAGAAAATACATATTCTATAATAAATATTTAATATAATTAAATTAAATATTATTAATTTCATTTTACAGAGGTAATAAATTATTATAATCAAATCTAACTTCATAAATAGACAGTGCATTACATAGAGAAGTTCTATTAATGTTATAAGAGCCTCAAGATCTCAAGACATAACTGAAATATTAATCCCTTTTCAACCAAGTACAACATTTAGAGTGAAATGATTGTTGTAATACAATGATTCTATAAATAGACACCACTTCTGATAATAGCATATAGGCTTATAAAAGTAATTTTTCAGGTGAAGAAAGAAACATGGTGAAACATGTTATTAATCAAACAAAAGCTTAGCCAAATGAATAATTGATAATGAAGACATTATCATTTTAGTAATAATAATTGTCATTGAGAATATAATTAATATGATGGACTAGATATCTAAGTAGAAAATTGTATAAAATGAAAAGTTCAGTGTAGTAATACAATACAGGTTTCCATCCAATTATAGACCACTTTTGGACCAGGGATTCCACGGTTTTTAGCAGCTTTGGTTTCTAATTATAATAATAAAAATAGAAAACATTTGTTAATATGGGACTACAGAGAGGTGGTCTTTTTTGGGAGGGGTCTTTAGTTAGAGGGACACCTGAAAATAATTTACATTTATGACATTAATATGAATTATTAGGTAATATTTAGTATCTGATTAATCTAATTTAGAATTTTTTTTGTCAATCTCGTACAACAGCCTATAAAGGGGATAAAAATCACAGAGGGACAATGAAAAAATCTACATACTTCTGCTTCATTTAAGATGTGTTTTTCAGGGTCAAAATCCTTCAGGTCAATGACATCTGGGTGGATATCTTGTTCCTGTACAGCATCAGATAATAACTGTGAAAATTTCTGAAATGGAAAAATAACCCTAAAATTTATTGTATATCTAGATTTTCGTATTTTTTTAGTGTAGTCTTATAATACACAGCCAAATATATAATCTTCTATCGTTAGTCTCACCTTTGCTATTCCTGTTTGGGTGCCATAAAATATCTTCACACAACCATCTTGCATCAATTTATTTTCTGTTTCCATGGTAACTGATTCATCTTCATGTCTATACTGAAATGAACATCAAGAAAATTACAATTAAGATGCTGCATATGTTGATGATACAGTTTACATAAAGAAGAAATGAAAAATATTTAGATATTGATGAATATTGTGATGCTTATGATGACAATAATTGTAGAGATAAGTACCTTCTTATCTGCATTCCTCCAACTGACCACCCATAGCACTCCCACAAGGCCAATAACAAATGCAAGTGCATAACTACAAGGCAATACATCCCATATTTTTCCAAACAAGATGTTGCTTATTTCTGCAATTTAAATAATATTATTAATTATAATATAAAGTTAGGCATTTATTTCAAATTAGAATAACTTTGTGTACCACCAATGTACCACAGACGTTTATGTTTTTGCACACCTATCTTCCTAGCAATGTATTTGCAATTTCTTAGTTTTTGACATATCTGGAGCTGGATGAATATATAGAGAGAATCCCACTGGTATGTATATGCATCAGTGTACATCCATCACGTGCAAATCAACAGGTGTTAGTTCTTTTGTTATTTACTTCTTTATACCTAAATTATATACAGATGGAGCAGTGACCAGTTTGGTACCTAAAATTGGGGGATCCAACGACGACATAAAGGCAGCATTGCTTTCTTTCACTAGTGCGATACACAGGGAGTAGTGCACAGACCACTGTTGGGGTAAGATCATTTGATTGATCGCTCTCACCTCCTCCATGCAATGAGTTAGACATATTGCATTTAAAGCATTTTTCATAAATCATACTTTGACCAGGGAGTTGTTATTTAGACAACTCCCTGCTTTGACCAAAATTCAACCAGATTTTTTTTCTTGTTGCATTCCATTCTCATTACTGTTCCTTAATAATTAAGCGAGTACAATCAAACTTGTTTTTGGAGCTGCATTATGGACTTGTCAACACGCTTATCGGCATCTAAGCCTTCGACCACTGACAATCCAAACATGCCAGGCAGTCTGACTGACCAAATGACAAGTAGCCAAAGCCAAAATCATTCAATCGACTGAACTGTCTACCATGATCAAAGACACTGTGGTTGAAGCCGTCCTCAACGCATGTAAAGGTCAAGAATTACATTTCCTTGCCAATACCAAGTCTATACCAGAGAGTATCGACAAAATATGTGACAGAATAACACATGCATTATCTTTTTTACAGTACTAACTGATGATTGGTGATTCTTCTTTTTCTACTGTATGCCTATCTGCATAGCTTTGAACTGACCCACTTCTGGTGGGCTTGTACCGCTTTCTTGAAGTTTGTCCACTGTCCCACCTAATCCCACATTTGACAAATATATATAATGACCAATTTTAAAAACAAGACAAAACCTTGCACACCAACTCTATCGTGATACAACACTGTCTAAGTTTAGTACCTATGTATGTACCAGAGACAACTCAAGTGTAGCGAGGGCAAGGCATCAGTCACCTTCTACCTATGACCTTAAAAAGCTGACATTCCATGCAGTACCTCATGCCTCCAAAAATCAATAAGACTCTGATAGATCATGGCCACTCTGCCCTGACCTTGATTTGCCTAAGAAAAGTTATTGTATTGAAGTCAGTGGAACATTCAAAAGTGAACAGAATAAAACATGTCTGGAAATGTGATGTTTTACTCCAAAAATCTCATGTGCTGTTTACAATTAAACATCCGCAAATGGTGTGGTTATATTATGTCAGAAAATTACATTAACACATTGTTGTAGCATTGTTTTAGTTGCAAATTATGTTATAAATACATATTTATAGTTCCACAAAAAGCGTTTTGTACACCAAACTGTTTACGAACGTCAAATCGTTAGCTGGGCAAAGACGTTTAAACTTCTGCTGTACAAGGTGCAGTGAGAGCATTAAAAAATTTTAATGGTGAGATCAGATGAGATAAAAAGGACAGAGAAAACATTGATGGGACATGATGTACTGCATCAACATAATCACCTACTGAAAATAGTAATTGAAGGACATTGCATAGGAAAGATGCGAAGATAAGGGAGAAAGCGTATTGCTTTCTTGGATGACTTGAAAGAAGGCAACAACTATGAAACATTAAAGAGAAAAGCACAAAACTGAAATCTCTGGAGAAACTGGTTGCCTGAGGACCTGCCAGCAAGAGGCAGAGCACAATAAAGTAAGTAACATTGTTTATTTTCTGAGGTTTCCAGTCAATTCACCCCTAGCAAAGTCATCCATTACAAAGTCACCCCAAAGTCGGCTGCCAACAGTAGAAAGTCACCCCTTACACAGACACCCCATATTAATTGATTGTATATTGTATATTCCTTTTTATTGTCAAACTCATATTAAAATTACAAATTTGAAAATTTATTTACTTGTGACGAAAAACAAAGGAAACAACCATACAATCAAACAATACAATGATTAAAAGGCCAACACAATAAAACCTATCACATACAGTAGAATTATGTAAATTTCGCCTAAAATGTTCAAATGTATTGTGGAACACACCTAAGCTATATAAAATTAGAGTTAAAATGTTAAAATTGTGAAAAGGGTTCTATAAAGTATAATGGTAAAATTTTACAAAAAGCCCAATTGGTTGAAATTGGGAAATTAAAAGCGTTGTTTCATGGGAGCTGCAGCTTAACTGGTCCATTTGTCATTGTACTGTCGCATAGCGGAAGGGAAGAACGAGTTTCTAAGATGTTTTGTTTTTAACCTGGGATGGAGAATTGTAACAAAAGTGTAACACAGCAATTAAGAGGGTGGTGTGTATCTGACATTATTAGTCTTATTTGTGTTTACACTGAACTGTTTCATTCTTCTTAAGAAATATATTCAAATTTGCCCCATAACAAAGTTGCCCTCATCAAACTCACCCCTATCAAACTCGCCCCCTCAAAAAAATTGCCTACTAACAAATTCCCACCTAAACTTTCTTCTATACTTCTACTGTCGAATTAGAATGTCAACGCCATAAATGTGGAAACACTGATGATAAAAAAATTGTTTTATTATTTGTTGTTAAAAATAAATATAAATGTATTACCATGATATAATTGAATAAAATTTATTGTATTTGATAGCAATTTGATGAATTTTATTTATGAATGTGCGACTGACTAAACTTCATAATACTATAGAAAATGCCTTCTTGACTACTGTATTACTTTTTATACATTCCACATTTTAACATCACAATCAGCTTACTATAACAATAATTATATAATATTTGGCAAAATCTGCAGAGAAACTGGCTGTTATTTTCCAAAATGCACGGACGGATTTCTATGCCTAATTTTTGCATGAAGGATGTCCCTCCCTGCGCAGATCTTACTTTATAATTAGTATGGTCAGTGGTAGTAGGCCCTAGTATCCATAATTTGACCTAAGCCTAGCCGGTGCTAATGCATAAGTTCACCTCATCCTCAAAATCAAACTTCCAAGTGGTAATTTTCTGAAATATTCATGTATTATGCAAAACATGCCTTAACCTACACGATTTACACTACTATATGACACATCCAGCTTGTATTATTAAGAAAAATTCGGTTTTACTGCAGCTCTGTCACTGTGCGCAACTAGATCCAAAATGTGTATAGTTGCGCACAGAGATAAACTGCCCGTCACTGACTTAATTGTATCCTATTCATTATCACTGTGCGCAACTACAACCAAAATGGGTGTAGTAGCGCACAACGATAAACTGCTGAGAAGCGATTGGATGGGAGCGACTCAAGAGAGCTGCGGTAAAACCGGACTTTTTAAATTAATACAAGCTGGAATTGTCATATAATAGTGTAAATCGTGTAGCTAAAGGCATGTTTTGCATAATACATTAGTATTTAAGGACTCTACAACTTGGAAGTTTGATTTTGAGCATGAGGTAAACTCATGCATTTGATACACTGCCCATCAACTGAATTGAATTTTATCCTATTCATTATCACTGTGCGCAACTAGAACCAAAATGGTTATTGTAGCGCACAGTGATAAACTTCCTGTCACTGACTTTCATTGTATCCTATGCATTATCACTGTGCGCAACTAGAACCAAAATGGGTATAGTAGCGCACAGTGTTAAACAATTGATTCTCTAAGTTACTAGAAATCATATATATGTGATTCTGGCAACCATTTCATTTACAAGATGGCCGATAAGCGATCGGATGGGAGCCACTCGAGAGAGCTGCGGTAAAACCGAATTTTTCTTAATAATACCAGCTGGAATTGTCATATAATAGTGTAAATCGTGTAAGTAAAGGCATGTTTTGCATAAGCCATGAATATTTAAGAGAATTACAACTTGGAAGTTTGATTTTGAGGATGAGGTGAACTTATGCATTAGCGCCGCCTAGCCTAGGCCTTTGTCATTTGTGTCTAGATAGGCTAGCTGCTAGCACTTCAGGATAGACCTAGCTAAGCATTGCTTAGGCCCTACTGGGAGTACCAGTTGTATCCTAGGCCAAGGCTAGTCTTAGGCCTACGCCAAGGGCTACCAGCCAGGCATAGGTCTAGACTAAGACTAGCTGCGGGTAGTAGGCCTAGGCCTAGGCTAGCTGCGGGTAGTAGGCCTAGGCCTAGTCGTAGTAAGCCTCGGCCCCAGACTCTCGAGTCCTACCTAAAGAAACGGTTAAATTGCAAAGACTATATATAAATTACATACTACGAATTTACCTTTCGCATCAACATATCTACAACTTCCAAGTAAAACAAACAATAATATTAAATCGCCAGCGATCCAATTCATGGAGGCTGACATTTTGTAAAGTTAATGCCTTATGGGATTGCTGACAATAATTAGTTAAATTTAGATGAAAACAATGAACGAATTTACCCCAAAATACTTTCTTGTAGCACTAATAATAATGAAAAGAATGTATTTTTTATTTAAAATTGATTCATATATTGTAAAAATAAATTTGTTAAATATTCTAACATATTTAATTATGCATTTTTAATTGTTTATTTGACATTTAACCTTTCCATGTGTTGTGTGGCTTAATCTGATTCGACCGACCGGCGAAATCCTCGTAAACAATCTGTTGTGTTGTTCTTGTTAATTGTTGAGAGTGTCTCTGCAATTATACTTGCAAGATGCCACATAATCTGGAGATAATATTTTGCATTGCACTTCAAGGTATACTATTAATTCAAGTTTCAGCTATAGGGAAGGTTATCTTTGCAGTGAATTCAGGAGGAGAGGCTCACACGGATGAGAATGGTATTCGATACAACGAAGATACACTCACCACGGGCATAATATCTGACTTCGGCAGGAATATGCAGATCAATAGAGTTCGGCCTGAAGATATGATACTATACCAGACGGAGAGATATCACTATGAAACATTTGGATATGATATCCCGATAAAAGATGATGGCCGTTATGTTCTTATCTTAAAATTTTGCGAGGTTTATTTTACTTCGTCGTTGCAAAAGGTGAATGCAGTAATATAAATAATTAACAATTTATTCCATTATTATTCAGTTCAAACAGCCAGCTAGGCCCAAGCCTTGCCTATAATGATCATATTAATATGAGATGTTATTTGCATATGGATGGAGGAGCAAGTCTCCATGGTTACTGTTAGGATTTTGGTACATATGCTACATCAGTTATCACTTGTTTGTTTTTAATTTGAAACCATATTGCAAAGAATACACCAAAATAAAAAAATGAAATGAAACTTATTTATAATTAATTGCTAGGAAAAGGTGCACATTGTAACACCTGTGTGTGTAATAAGTAATATATTGACACATACCAATTTTCTGCAAAATCTGTTTGGAAATCAAGTCTGCTCCTATTTACAACTTCTACTTTAGAAATGTGTTGATGGATTTCTTCCAAGATATAAATTTTGACAAAACTGAAAATTTTTTATTTTATTTAAGTTTTTGTTCCTTTTTAAAAATTTAATAGTAAATTGAGCTGACGATACAAATTCACAGTATTTTTTTTTAATGACTGGATGTAAATTGACCATAATGAATCTGACCTTGCAATATAGTAATACATCACAACTGTTGATTGTCTTCATACATTCCAACATTACAACTGTTGATTCATATCATACATTCCAATAAGTTTAAGCTTGTGCGGTGATGCATATCGAATCGGAAGGGTCACCATCTTTCCTGTTGTATACAATTTTATAGTTGAGTGCAGTGCATCTGTAAATGTACTTTACCATTTTGATGATAAAAAAATTGCAAAACGACATGCAGCAAGCCGTCAATTTATTAACAATAAGGTATCAAGCAGATGTGAAAAGCAAACATCTATTTACAGTTTACCTCATTAATATTAAGGAAAATCTTTAAAATACTAATTATAGGAAATCCCTATTCTTGAGGATGCAAGTGATAATTATTAATTTCAGTTTTATATTAGGATACGGTACCTTACCTACTCTACATCAATGTTTACACACAAAGGGAGATGTATACTTCATCTACAAATATTTAATAAATATGTTAATTTGGTGAAGGCGCTAAATGTAAAAAAAGAAAATTAAGAGAGAGTAGTACTCGTACAGAGAATAAATTAGTTTTTGTGTACTTGTGAAAATTTAATTTGGTTCTGCATTTTAGGAGGATCAAATTTTGGCTTGTGTGATGAAGTCTGTTTAGAACTATGGAGAAGGGTGGGTGACATTTACATGAAGGACATTGTGATAAGCACCTGCACTACAAACAAGAAAACTAATTAATAAATAATAGATGAACTTCAGTTACTTGTATACAAACTGATAACATCTTGAAAAATATTAGTGTGCCATTTTATATTAATTTTTAAATTTAAACCTTAATCTGCAAGTAACCAACTAAATTAAGTTGAAGTACTACAAATGCATAATTTATTTTTTCATTTTTTGAAAATTAATTAGTAAACCTTGAGCATGATGGACATTTTTTAAGGAATTTCTCATTTTTTTAACATGAGTGTGTTTTTTTTGTTCAACAGGTGTTTAATGTTCGTATGAATGGACAACATAATGTTGTTACCAACTTAGATATTTATGACAAAGTGGGTCGAGGTACTGCTCATGATGAAATTATCCCGTTCACTATCGGCAAGGGTAAATTAACAGTGAAGGGGGAAGCATCAACGATCGGAGCATCATTATCAATAGAGTTTGTCAAGGTATGTCACAGAATGTATGGTTTTTCATTTTTGTTTTGTTTAGTAGTTTTTAATATACTCTATGTTTAAATATCTAGCACTGAAGGAGATGTACCTGAACAATTCAATATAGCAATACTGTGGATAAAGCCATTATTTAACACAATACATTTTTATTTGTTTGATGATTTTTTTTAGTTAACTATTGTAAAATGTCTTTATATGCGTATCATGTTGAAAATTTATATACATAATATTCATTCAAAATAAATATTATTATCATTATTGTTGTGCTGCTTTGAAACATTTTTAAAAGGAATGATCAAAATCCATTTCTCAAAGTAAATCATCACCAAATCATGCATTTTTGCCAAATTTCATTGCAGAAAGAAAATAAAATTGCAACACAACCAAATGATTTTTAGTGATTACATTATTTATAGTGTTAGGACATTTATATTAAACAAAAACCAGTGAACCCATGAAGAACTAGAATATAAAACAAGATATCAATGATGGCATTGATAATCACTAACATTTACATGAATTACAAAAACAGAACCTTGCAGCATTCTGCTCTCTATTCGAAAAAACTAGTTACGAGGCTTTAATGTGGAGTGGTCTTTGTGTGAAAAGTGCAGCACATCATTGTTCAACCATCAATCCACTGCTCCATGTTTGTCTATTTTTTTCTTTCAGTAATTATCCATTGTACTGATAACACACCTTTTCCAGTCAATGCTTGGAATGGAACATTTCAGTGGGATTGTATTATTCACAAGTTGATAATAAATAAAGCATTAAAAAGAAGGGGTTTTCTTTGCAATGCAAGCTTTTGAATGCCATTGCCTTTTGGAAATAATGGGTTAGATGATCCATGAAGTCTTGCTCAAAGGAAGATCTTAGCCACGTATTTTAGTATGCCTTCTCAATTGTGTGTTTTCCTCTAGATTTCACTGTTTAAGGTAGAGCAGAGATGAATTCATTTAATTTCTATTATGTTTTCCTTTCAGGGACAATATGATAATCCAAAAATCAATGCAATTGTAGTAATGAAGGGAACAGAAGATGGTAAGCACAGTACCACTTTTAATAATAATAAAATAATTTTAATAATTATTATTGTTATATTTGATTATTTTAATGATCCATAGAGCTATTAAACAACTAGAGTGCTGACAAGGCAACGAAGCAATGCAGAGTTGTGTATGTGTAGCAGCCAAGACGGCCATTTGAAGAGCGCCACCTTTAGACTTAGTATACAGTACATGTTATAACCATAAATAAGCAATTAGTAGAGCTCCACATAGTACACTATAGGAAAATTATTATACAAAGGTTAGATTTTATGCTTGAAAAAATTTGCTGAGGGCCTACAAGGCCCAAAGGAAATTTTTGAATGCATGAAATCTAAGTATAATAATTTTCCATTTAGTGTATGATGCATGCTCTACTAATTGCTTTCTAAGTCAGTCGCTGTCTTTTAATTTTAGTTTTTTATAACCAACTGTTGTAGCAGTCATCGGTTGCTATAGTGATATGATCAGTATACGTGTGCGTATTTACATTTAGCTGTGCGTATGCTGATTTTTGTTCCTGCAGTACGCGTTTAATTAACTGCACATCAGCAGTACAGATACGATGAATAACTATTGTGTTAGAAAGAACTTGTTTGTAATGCTATTTTGATAGACTTTCGTCAAATAAACATTCAGCATTCGAGGGAGAATACATTCACTGACGTCCTTTTAGGTTGGTGCATGCAGACAGGTAAAATTGTGCGATGATTTCATAACTAGGCTAGGCTACAGCTTAGTAGTAGTAGTGACGAAAAAATGAGAATTTTTTTTTGCACACGAACCTAAAAAAAAAATCAAGCCAAGCGTCCACTAATAGAAAAATTAGTGGATGCTGGGGAATAGGCAAATAACATTGGGATTTACAGTGATGACGTCACGATTGACTTAGTAAATTATTAAACTAGCGTAACAATAAAGTAGGGCCTGCGAAAGGAAAATTGAAATCGCTAATGTTTCAACATATGGGTAACTTTGCTGTACTGAAAACTTTCAGGTGTTAATTGAGGGCGCCATTGAAAATTATGCTTTTAGCGTATTATGATTGGCTGAAACATGGTACACACGCAGCTCTGCGTGTTTCGAACATCGAATACATTGGATGTCATGATCATATATCAGTATACTTACCAAAATTTAAAGTATACAAGTGTTGAGGATTTAGTTTTGTTTAAGGTATGTCATGATAATATAACTCATAATCATTTATAACAATGTTCAAGGCACTAAAACATTCCCCATAAATAAGTTTCTTGTGTGATCAACTTCCTCAATAATAACAAACTCGGCCTTTAATTAGGACTGACAATTTTTTTTTCCAGATGTACCAAAGCTTCCACCAATTCCAGGAAAAGAGGAAAATATAGATGCATTTGACGAAGATGAAGATGACGAAGATGAAAGAACAGATCAAGTAAAACCAAAGGAAAAAGTAACTGTTGCATCTGGGCCAAAAACTGTTGATCCTTATTCTTCAAATGAAACTAGTCTCCTTTTTCCTATATTAATAGCAATTGGTCTTTTTATTCCATCGTTGTTTTGTTTGTGTCGACTTTGAGAATCGATTTCTGAGTGTTTAGTATCTATGTCTATTTCCTAAATATTTTAATAAATCAACAGTTACCAAGGTTCACTTTGATGAAGATTTAAAGGAGCTTTTAAATTGCGAGACGATGTGACCATAGAATTTAATGTCAGTGTATGCGCAGTGGAATACATGATGTCATTACACTCTGGATATACTGTAATGAGTGCAGTTGAAAGCTCACTATATATGTATGTTGTTTGTACCGGGCACCGGTATGGTAATTCTATTATTTTTTAAGGAAACCTTGGCAATTGTTGGTATGTTCAAGTTTCTCATAGACTACAGTCATCAACATTGATTGGTGTAGTCTGTGTGTTTGTTGTACTTTTATTAACAAAAATTTTAAGGATTGGCTATTACTTAGAAACATGCTGGAGATGAAAAAAATATCAAATTGTGCTGTCTTGTATATTTTGAATTTGTGTTGTAAAATATTCATTTTTTAATATTAAGAATATAGTTCATTTGTAAGGAAATGAAAAAAAATATATCGCAGCTTTAACTAATATGAAACGATACCAAGGTTGTAAGTGGTGAAATAATAGTGGCATCATGATGCAGTAATAAATAGTGTCCGATGGTCACAATGCACTAATAGATGTTCACCAAATAGATGGTGCCATGGTGATAGGTTGGGTTTATAGATGGGGCAAAAATACAGTTTTGGTTGTATATGTGACCGGCTCTGGCAAAACCCTCCGTTTGTCGCATTTTAAAATTTCCCACAAGCACCCAAAACGTTTGAGCATCAGAATTTTTTAAAATGTTCATGTTTTTGCATTTTATAAAGGAAGATATATTGAAGTGTATTAAAATTATTTTTAAAATACAAATCTTAATAATAAACAATTAATTTTGGAGTCTTTGGAAGCTGTTTTCTTAAAACCTACATGGCTGATATCCATTGAATTAAATATTCATAACTTTGCTAATACTCAACCAATTTACATCAAATAAACACTGTTTTAAAGAAGACTTCAGTGCAGAATTTAAAAACACCAACTCAATTTAGAATTTTCCCTACAGAGGTTTTTGCTGGAGCTGGTCACATATTTGTTTTAGTTTTATAGAGTACAGTATATTAATCTACAGTGAGTGGGTGGGTTGAGGTGATGCTCAGCACTACTACACCACTCCTATTTAGATGCTTAATTCAGGTGACTATATTCTAGATTCATATCTGTATGAAAGACACCACTGACGGAAAACAAAACCCTTGGAGTTGAATAAAACACAATGGCATACTACATTGTCTTGCACTGCAGGAAAAAAAACATATGTACAGTAGTGTTTACATAATACTTGGTTAGCAACTTATTCATACATTTTACTGATATATTAATATTACAGGATTATATTTTTGCCATGCATATGCATATTGTCGCCTTCACCACAAAGTCACGTCTGAAAAATTAGTAGTTTTAAGCCAGACACTTACTGCACACGGCGTGATTCTATGGAGAATGCCAGTCTCGGTCTGGAATCGTCTAGTGCTCACAGGGAGGCGAGCTGGATTTGGCGGAGTGGAGGTGGATGCGTTGTACAACCGTCATATGCCAGAGTGAGTGGCTGGCTTAAGTACTGTACTGTTGTTTTATACTACGCAAAAGTGCTTCACAACTGGACATTTTTTTTTTCTTTGTGGTGATAGCAAGGTAACAATAAACATACACAAAAATGGTGACACATTAATATATATAATAATAAATATATGTTTACCAGCATCTTATTTTATTGGGGCTCAGTTGGCCTCTAATATTAATAAAAATGTTTCACAAGGATTATTTTTTATAATTGACGAGTAAACATTTGATGCTTACACATAATTTTTTAGTATGATTCCATGTTTATTTTGTCATGTTCTTTGTCATCATGTTTTCATGATTTATGCAGTATTATAGTTTTGGAACACTTATTTGTTGCACTAATATTGACCAGTCTGGGATAACACACAAAACCTTGGAGTAAATATTCCTTATTATGTAAAAAGTACATAAGTTAGAAATAAAAGGGATTTAACTTAATGTCTTTCAGTTTACCAAACCTTATGTTCTAGATGTGTGATTAATGATTTAATATTATTTCTGGTGTTACATAATTGAAGCACAAGACTCCCAATATACAGTACCATTCATTTGCAATAACATGACCCATTATTTACCCATTCCTATTTCAAGAATTATAAAGATGTTTGACAAAATCATGTCTCATTAGAACTTAAACCAAAGACGATCCCATTTATGTTGTTCCTCGAAAGTGGTAGTTAATTGTTAAGCACCGAGATGTATTTCTCATTATTTGATTATTAGTATAATAATTCTCTAATCTTTTGGACCCCAATGGAAATAATTCTGATGATTAAATACAAAGCTTTATGCATTCTGGTGATTTTGCTTTGCAATTTTATGTGCTTTTGACCTTTTTAACCTGTATTTTGAGTGCAAAATAATTTCAATGAAAAAGGGAAAATTAGAATATACAGTATTATTGGTAAGCTTTCATTGCCTTTCAAAATAAAGTTTTAAAAATGTGTTCAAAAATGATTGCTACAGTTGACTCTCAGTCAATAAAAGCATGTGGGTATGCTGACTATGATGTGGGTTAGGTTGATCAAGCTCAAATAACTCATCCAAACTTATTCCAAGTCTAGTAGTTGTCAAAAGTACTTTTAATAAATAAACTGTTTGAAAACAAAAGAATTCGGTTTTTTTTATTTGTCTATTAAAAATGTTTTCAAACATTCATTTGCTCATTTGAAAGTTGACAGTTCAAGAACAAGTTAGTTTTTAGCTTATTTACACTGTACTGTGAAAGCTATAAATCGACTTAAAGCCAATTTAAGGATCTATGCATCTGTATTGGAGACAAAAACATTTTCCTGTTCTGATATTAAATTGAATGCTTTTGAAATATAAAAATTCACATACTGAATCTTATTGATAAAGATATATACTGTACTGCAGTATTTGTTGCAATATGCTGCATATGAGAGTGGCACTTTAACCACATAGAATTCCTAGTACCTGTATAGATTTTTTATTAATTGGTTTACGCCCAAAAATATGTCAGACAGCGAAATAAGTGGCATATATCTTGACAAGACAAACAACAAGATGCTCTACATAATACTGTCATGATGCTTAGGGGTGGAGTTGCTTTGGTCATGAGAAAAAAATCCTGTTAATCTTTCAACTTTATTCGACTCATGGTCCATATCAAACACACACATATATATATATGAGACCACCGACTAGTGCTGTCTGGTAGAGTCTCGTAGAGGACGCGTTAAGTATGACAAGATACACTCTGTGTTTACTGGAACAGTCTTCCGCCCCATAACATTCCATAATCAAGTAGGCGCATAGCTCTTGTTCCAATATTTGTATCCACACCTGGGCCGTGTCTATATACTGTCTTGGTTTGGCATTGACGGTTCATTAGCGATGCTGCAGTTGAACGTCGGGCTAGCCTAGGCCTTGCTCAAGCTGGTCATAACGTTTGGTCTTCATCTTTACCCTAGCTGCACTGATGAGGCCTAGAAGGCCGAAACGGATCCGTCTGCAGATATTGGGATTTTTTCCAGTGGATTTCTTTCTTGGGTTTGGGTTTGGGACTATTATAATAGCCCAGAAAAATGCACGCAAACAATTTGTGTTTTTAATTCCAATTTCATCGGAATTGATCAAAACTCCCTAAAATGTGCAATTTTTAGAGACTAAAGAGGGCCCCTTCTCTTTAATCATTATAATATGATATATGCACTACAGTCGATTTCAGAGTATTTATGGTTTTTTTTTTATCAACAAAGTCCTTTTTGGTCAGGGTGCTAGATCGAGGAACCTATTGGGTAGGGCCCCCGTAGAATTCGGGAGCCCTGCGGACTGCCGCATGAGAGCGCATAGGCGTTACACCACTGATTTTGGTTCGTGATATTCTACCTTGACCTGAAGTTTATGCACACTTAATATGATTGAGAAATGACAGTTGGTTATGATGATATGATCAATAATGTAAAAAGCACATTGAAAAGCTTATTGCGACTATTCCGGACCAAGCCAAATGTTCGTTGAAGCTGACATAAACTTAGCAAACATAACATAATAACAGCTAACATAAACGAGAAATGCGGAGAAATGTAGAATAAAAAAAAAAAGATCTCTGACAATAACAAGAGGTTAAAGTGATATAATAACCTTTTGTACCCTTAATCAAATGTGCCATATCCTAGTCAACAACATTTTACAGAACATGGCACCCGTTAAAATATTTGACCACAGGTCAT
The DNA here is from genome assembly GCF_011630105.1 of Anneissia japonica. Lineage (NCBI taxonomy): Eukaryota > Metazoa > Echinodermata > Crinoidea > Comatulida > Comatulidae > Anneissia > Anneissia japonica. Next base: position 701,680 of record NW_022751928.1, read on the forward strand.
TGACTACTCCACCATGTACTAATGTGACTAGCTCTTTTATCATAATTTTTTCATCGGTCAGTTCAAAGTCAATCATTGTATCTTGATGGTTCAGATACTTGTCTTCCAATACCAGGGAGTTTGGGTTTAATTCCTCTTGGACGCCAGAATTTTTCTCACAAACAAAAAAATTTCACTTTCAACGCCTCATGAGGCTTGTTTATAAAGCAATCAACGGTGGCACCAGAAATTTGCCAACAAGTCCGACAAAGGGGTCAGAACCAAGGCAAAGACGAAGCATCGCTCGACGGCCTGGAATAAAAAAAAATCCCTTTTCATGGGGAGAATTTTTATGACTTAATTTGGTCCTAAATGTGGTTTTAGATGACAATATTAGGGATTGGCAATCAAAATAGCGTTATTTGAATAGGCAAATTATTACTTTTATAAATTTTTGGTCCAACAACTTAGTTGTTCGTCGGAAGACGAAATGTCCAGACCTGCCCGACAGGTGGGCAAATGCCTCCCTTTTTTTTTTTCACCTTATTAGTTTTTAAAACTTGACAGGTCATTAAACATTGATAGAACATTAACTTTCATTATTGCCTCATCTAGAGGAAGTGTTTATTTTATAAATCCATCTTTCAAAATGATTTAATGCATCAGATGGTTAAAAATATAACTTATATAACATAATTTGCATACTGTATTGTAATGTTTTTGTTTATGAAATGATTTAATTCTCACATATATATCCAAAATTCAGTTATCATAAAGTCAAGACATAAAAACACATCTGGATCCACACTGTTTCCATTAAAATATTTTGCATTCCTCTTGGTAATTCATGTTTATAATTGTTTATTCAAGTCATTTTGCATAAGGCGAGTACATATCCCTGACATCCCCCCCCCCCACTCTTTGAAATAGCCATTCTTATTGGTCAGTTTTTACTGACACTCTGGAAGGTCCACTGCAACTATCACAATTTTTTACAACCAAAAACAGCTCCCTTCCCCCAGAAATATTAACATCCTAATTAACTTGATTCAGGGACATTTCATCCCAACTTGATATGAATTTTATCTTACACATGTGTTGTTGTTTACACAACATAATATTTTCTTCAGTACACAATATCTCATTTCTGAAAGTTTATATTTTTCTGCAGGTGCTGAAAAATATTACAGTAATAACTTAATCAGACATCCCCTGACCACACTATGCTTATATGCAGATGTATGTTTACACTAATGATTACAAATAAAAACATATTCACTATACTGTAATACACGATATCTCATTTATTTAAGTTAATATTTTTCTTTAGGTGCTAAAAAATATTAATAACTTAATGTTTGGACATCTCCTGACCACACTATGCTTATTTGCAGATGTATGTTTACACCAATGATTACAACTAAAAATATATTCATTATTACAGTACAAGATATCTCATTTATTTAAGTTAATATTTTTCTTTAGGGACCGAAAAATATTAATAACTTAATGTTTGGACACTAAATGACCACACTTTATTATTTGCAGAAATGGTCTTTGTACATCAATGCTTACACCTAAAATATAATATTGTATATTCATTATCTTGTTTTTACTACAAAATACTTCATTTATTTAAGTACATTCTTCTCTTCAAAAATGAGAATGTGAAAAAAAAAAAGGATTCAGGTAAATTAATATATCACAAACGTGATGTACTAAAGATGAGCTTTTTAAAATAAGCCAAACGTTTGATGTGGACAAGTTTATCTGTCGATGATTTATTTTCATCAGTAGTCTAATATCATGGATATACAAAGAGATTATAGATGGGATGAAGAATGCCAATGACATCATCAATAAATGCCCAAGCAAAACGATGACACCATCAAACATGCCCAAGCAAAACGGTTCGCTTAAAGTAGCAGCCCACATGCTTTGATAATACTAATCTGATTTATCGTATGTAAAAACTCAATTCAACATTTCCTGAACAATAATAAGGAACTGTTGAGTCTTTTTCTAAAAATATTAATTGTTTTAAACTACATCCTTATCGGTCCACTAGAATGGAAAGATACAAAGGGTATAACATGTTAATAATATAATATTCAGTTGAATAAATTCATCTCCTCAAAAATTTTTGAGATTTTTTGATTATCAAAAAATAAAATATTCATTTGATTGGATTGGTTTAGTTGGTGTGAATGATTACACCACAAAAACCAATGATTTTTAGTTATTAGTACAGGGTTAAGCAATAAATTAAAGCTATAAAATGGTAAAGAATCATTTAAATCCAACATCCGACAGGAGTTTAAACATGCAGCTTTTAAAAAACAGTATTTGAAAAATCAGCCTTCAAAGTTTACGATTTTGGCCATTTTTCATGCAGAGACAATCACAAAATTGTAAAAAATGTTGTTTTGAACATCAAAAATTGTGAAAATAACATCATAGTATGATGTATAGATACATCAAATTTGGTTTTGTGCAATAAAATAGATTTAGAAAATGTTGACTTTCCAGCATGTTTTGGCAGTTATCTCAGAAACACGATTTCCAAGGAGTGTGACTGGTTTGGTCTGTCTTTGCCACATATACAGTATATAGCTCAACTTGTACGAATATACAGAAATGCCCTGACCTAGTTAGCAGGTCAAATACCAGCCTGATTTAACTACAGGTCAAATTCTTTTCTGACCTACACTAATTAGTAGGTTAAATCATAACCTGGTTTAATCCCAGTCAGACCTAGTTAGAAGGTGTTATACCACCTGACCTACTTAGCAGTAAAATACCAGCATGACCTACTTAGCAAGTGGAATCCTTGCCTGATTTATATATTAATAATTAAGTGATATCCTAGACTAAACACCTGATATTCATTTCATCAGTAATATCATATGGACTAATTTGTTTGGTACAAGCTTCCTGTGGCCTAATCAGAGAAAATTGCATATGAAAACTATCCCACTTCCCATATAGGGCCAGATCAGGGTATCAAGGAATACAGGTAATGATTGATTTAATTAAAGGTGAGTCATTAAGTTAGACCTAAAGACAGCCACAAATGGTGAAGATTGAAGAGCACTGGAAGGTTATTCCACATGAGTGGCACCTCACACGGAAAAGATTTGTTACCAATATGCTTGTTAAATACAGGCTGATGAAAATTAAAGCCGACCTGGTACGAATTTGTAAAAATGTAAAATGTCAGAGAAATATTGCAGGCAAAGCCAGACAGTGACTTGAATGCAAGGACCATTAATTTGAAATAAACCCTTTGCTTAAAAGGCAGCCAGTGAAGTTCACGGAGAAGATGTGATGTGTGAGTATGAGAGGATCGGATGTTAAAAATTAGACAGGCAGCAGAATTCTGCAATTTCTATAATTTTAGATAAACATAGTGTTAATGATGACACTGAAATAGGAAGTCATTTTGTTGGTATTTGCTTTCATCTGACTGAGACTGGGTGCCCTAGGGTGGCTTCATCAATTAGCTACGACAATGTAAATAAGGGAAACAAACAGGTAATGATCACATGTGTTGGACTAGCATTGGGGGAATAACTATCTGAAGTTTGCCCTTAATAATAATAAGTTCTACTTATATAGCACATAATGCAAAAACCAAAAAATCTGATGGTTTATCATTATTCATATTCATTTCACTTAGCAGAATATTATGACACAAGTACTTGTGAAAAAAAAAATCACTTTTTATAATTCTGAATATCAAAAGGATTCTAACAAGTTAATCACTGTACAGTTTTGAATAATTAATAGATTTACAAGATTTAAAAAATATGTCACATGGAAACATCGTTCTTGAACATATTATAAATCAGGGTGTTCTTCACATGTACTAACCTGCTATTTTCATCAAAATTGAATAGTATAACCTAGATATTAAATCACTAATACATACCTGATGATGAAGATTAACCTAATAAATAACAATTTATGTCAGAGGCAAATTTAGGGGATGAATGAGAGTAGGGTCTCTGGAAAATGTATGCAAGCTTTGCTTGTTTGTATTTATCATCAATTATAATATTAATATTGTCAGTATCTTTATTAATATTCTGGAATTTAATCATTTGTGTGTTCAGATCAGAACATTATATCCTAAATTGTAAAAACATGTTAATAACTTTGATATTTATATTTTGTATAGTTTTTTATGTTGGATTATAATGGGAAAAAAATTGTATTTACTTCATTATTTATATTTTATTCAATCAACAACCAACAGAGATAGAAACCTCCACAACTGGTTGGAAAACATACATATACAAAAAATAACCCTTAAAAGGTAACATATTCATAGTTGATAAACTATCCAAAATAATCAGATTTTTCATTTCATTTATATGTACTGTAATTGTTAATCACTAAAATAAGCCTTTCTAAGTAACATGGGTTAGTCATCACAGGGGTAGGAGGTGAACATAGCAAATATTTTTTAGTGACACATTCACAACAAAAGTTGCAAGATAATAGTGAGTAGGTGGGTTTGATAGTTTGTGATCCCATAATGAATAGGAAAAAATCCTACTAATTAAAGCAATAAAATTGGTACAGGTGGCATATGATTATTAATAAGTCATGCTAATGCCAAGGGCACCTCTAGTTTATTGGCACGATTTTGACTCTATGTAATGCACATAGATTACGCAGAGTTTTCCTATTCATTGTTTTGCTCCCAATATTTGGAAACATGGTTAGTGACAATGTGATCAACGATATTTCAACGTTACTGCGGCATCGATTACATGACAATGTAAGCCAATCCAGTTGAAATAGAAGTCAGTACACCTATGATTTACAAGAATCCCCAAAGTACAAGCACATCAATCTATATGTTATTAATTTAACATTTGAACAGAACTATAATGAGAGCATGAGAGATGTTATATACCATGCAGGATGTTCTGATATCTTGCTTCATATCTGCTTGTAAAGAGCCTGGGGGTGAGTCGGCTTGGCGTACCTCTACAGAATGCATTTCCCACAGTTGTCTGTATGGATCTCAGTCATTTTCAGCACTTTCTTCATCAGGAGCACACTGCAATGAATGAAATTTCAATAAATAAGTAGAGTACACTACACAGTTTTTCTTATGTTTAATACACTGTATAAATATCTTGAAAAAAATCTCTATAAAAATGTCTATTCCAACTACAGAAACATAACATTGTAACATACTTGGTGTTTAAAATTAAGTGAAAAAGTCAATATAAAGAGCAGCATAGCAGTTTGTTCGTCACATGCCTAAATATAGTCATGATGATATCACATACATAGGCACATCATGACTATATATGTGCATACAACAGTTTTCTTTTTTCATGTTGATAATGTAAAACGAGCTTAAGAACACATTCACTTCTAAGAACACAACGTTCTGAATGCATAACTTCAAGAATGCATTCACTTTTAAAAATGCATATACTAATATTAAAAAGAGCAAGGAATGTCTACCTGTACACTGCCCAATTTAACCAAGGGTGGCACTGCAATCCCTAGTATTTATTTAGCTAATGTTTCATAGGTTTTTCCCATTTCAAGACTTTGTTGAAGCATCAAGTCATTAAATATTTCTTCATAAGTCGTATTAACACAGTCCAACAACTTTTTTTGCTTAGGTTACATAGTTTAACATCGGATAGTCACCCCAAGCAATTCCCCAGCTTAAACCCAATCTTAAACCAGACAAACAATGACAAATGGTTTGAACTGAGTTCATACATCAGTAAGCCTCTATAGATGGTGAGTGGCTATGTAGTTCTTTAATACTTTAATACTAAGTCCACATAATCAGAATCATGTTAGCTCCTTCTTAAACATAAAGCTTATTGAGAATGACAGGTCTTGACAAGAACAAGCTTAAAACTGCTATGCAATATTTTACACCGACACTACAGTGGCCTGCATTCACTTTATGTAGACAGATATGATGCAATGGTAAGGCTAGAGACATCTAATTAAAAAAGTCTTAGGAACTTTGGCAAGGAACATACATTAGGCTCTATTCACCCAAAGTATAAATAGGTAGCTTGTTGATATGATTGATTTGGAAAAAGAATATTCAATGCCGAATACATTCACAAATGATGTACGTCAAAGGAAACTGGTGAGACTATAAATTTGGTAACATTTTATATTCATCAAGAAAAACAAATAAGAACTAGGAGATGTTGACAAGAAGAGGTATTAAAATTCACAATATTTTTAGAATAATAATTGAATACTTACGTAGTATTCAACAAATGAGATTTGTCCATCTTCATTTCGGATCATGTATTGAAGGGACAGAAAGCCACGGTGGTCGGTTCGAATAGACACTTTACAAGACACCATCAGTGCTTTTACAGACGGCTTCAGTAATGACAACTTGTACCTTGAAAACAAATTGAAATGGTAGTTTATGTTGGTGCTCACGTTGCAATCCTAGGGTCCTGAGTTCAAATCATGAAATAGTAAAAAAAAATCCAAGATTTGTTATCATGATCAAAACAACTGAGACTTTATGTATAGCATTTTCGTATATGTTTGTCTTGTGAAAGGGTTTGCCACCTGCGAGTAGGACAGCGATTCACTTGCTATTGCCAATCCTTATTTCATGACTAAATACAGATTATATAAAATAAATTTCATACATTAACCATAAATTTTAGGCCTAAAGTCCACTGAAACTTTAGTTCATGCTTTTATTTCCACTAAGTTAGATTATTGTAATTCATTGCTTGTCGGTTTGCCTGATTTTGTTACTCATCGTTCATAGAAAGTACAAAATTCAGCTGCCAGGATATGTTCGCTTACTCCACATAAACAACACATTACTCCCATTCTTCATTGGCTTAGCATTAAACAACAACAACAACGGATAACATTCAAGATTCTTTTGCTTGTTTTTAAATCACTCTTTTTTAAACAACCATCATATTTGCTACATTTTCTTATGCCACACTCTCCAACTCATACACTTCGTTCTTCCGATAAAATTCTTCAAGCCCATTCAAAAAGGAAAAAGCTAAAAACATATAGAAAATGCTCTTTTTCTGTTCAGGCACCTTATCTTTGGAATCTATTACCTTTTTCTGTTCAACAATCTTCAAATTTAAACTCATTTAAAACTAATTTGAAAACTTTTTTGTTTACAAAATTGCTTTAATTGGGTTAATTGTCCACTGCGCCTTTGATAATGTTTTTTGAATTGGCGCTTTATAAATTTCTGCATATATTATTATTATATTAAGGTTAGCATTTTACCAACCAAAATATATAGGTGATCAATCAGGTGATCAAACAAGAACACTGAGTAATCAATCTGAATGTCAATTAAATTTTCAGTCCAATCTTTAATCAATATCATTTTCTAACTAAATGACTTTTACACAGTAAATATCAATGATGCTGATTTTTTTTCACAGTCAATTAAAGGTGAGAAAATGGATTTCAAAATTTTCATCAAGCTTATAAGGATGAATGCCGACTTGAAATTAATTATGACAGCACATTTTGAGAATGTCAGTTTAAGAGACAACTTAGTAATGAATCACAGTTCTAAATCCTAGTTTGCCAAAATTTTGTCTAGTATATATTATAGTTAGGCAATGCTAAGGTCATGGTGCCGAAAGAGATCATGGTGTAATCCCAAAATAGCTGAATATACGGCTACAATACTTTTAAACTGACACTTACAATCTTAAAAGTTTGTTCTTTTTTATACCTGCAGGTTTTATGACAAAAAAGAATGTCAATGTTGATCTTGCACTAATCACAAAATTGCTGTTTTTACAGCGGAAATACATTTGTAAAGAGCAGAAGTTAAGCCCGAATAACACTGTAATTGGATAGAGGTACAGTAATTAATGCTTATGAGAAAGTGAAAAAAGACCCAAGAAATCTTACATAAGCTGGTTTTACAAATTGTGTCATACATACAGATACGGAAACATACGTTGGTTGGAATATGTCACATCAGGATGTGAAAAAACAACATTTTTCATGTATATATGTCTTTGTCGTAATGTTGCGTCATGTAGCACGTCTACCTTATCAAATAAAAGAGATTAATACCTTTTGTTCAAGGAAACTGCTTTTGTAGACTTCACATGTATTAGTACAGTACATGAGTAGATCTTTTTAAATTTAAGTCCTACTTAATACTCACACTCACCTATTACTCTGAGTTTGAGTGCACTGGAAAGATTCAACCAGATCACTCTCCCTTGGGAAATCAGACTGTAATTTAAAAAATTAATTGTATTTCATTATTTTATCTCATTTCATTTCACATTAAACAACAACTTTTGAATAGATTTCATAATCAATACTTGCAAATTATAAATTTATACATTACATTTGCTCATGCTCATAAAACATACAATAATCAATAACAGTCATAGATTGTTATATTCATACAATTACAGTAATGAAAATAAACTTATTATGCTGTATTAGATAAAACCGTAATGATGATGAACAGGCAAAAAAATTTTTATGCTACTCAAGCTACTGACACGAAATCTTGAAAAGCTAGGTACGGTTTTTTTAAAAATTCTAAACCAAGAAGGGGCCTAATGCTTGTGTTAGATGTTTCAAAAGGCGATTTACAAGTTTATATAAAATAAATTTCATACATTAACCATAAATTTTAGGCCTAAGGTTAACACTTTACCAATCAAAATATATAGGGTGAGAGACAGTTAACAATGAACTGCAGTATTAGTCTATAGTTAAAAAAGCATTAGAGACAAACCGACTGTGATTTGCAAATGTCAAAGAGTTTGGGCTACACAACAATTTGTTTACTGGTCTGATGATGACCTGGTTTGTATTACTTGGAAAAATGATTGCCAATATACAACTATTTAACATGTGCAGTAGTAATTTGTTATTTTCACCATAGTATGAACTATGAATCATTGCTATTAAACTTTAGAAATTACGCACTGACTATTGTTACATCAGTCATAAACAAATTTCCTTAGGTCATTTTTATGCAATTGGTTACACAACAGCAACCCATTTTTTGAACATGTTATAAATATATAAATTCGTAATAGACAATGCATACACAATCAACCTGCTCACATATGGTTTTCTCATTTGTTGTTTGTTTCCACAATCTGTTTTCTAATGATTACGTTGTTTTTGCTTTTTCGTTTTTACCTTCGATATTTTCCTAATCAGTTATTATTGTGTGTGTGATTTTAAGGTTATCCACTAGAGTACATCTTCTCTTACAAATTTGCTTGTTTGTCTTGGGCAGTGACATATACTTTGGTGTAATGTGGTATAAATAAGAGCAATAGAATCACTATGGAATAAGAGAAATTAACAATTAGAACACATACAGCAGTATGCCTAATATGCAACATTGCTCAATGTTTGTGATAATAATCGTATTGTTTGTTGATTTATTTTGTTTTTCAAGTAAAACAGCGAAAAACATTTGAGTGTGTTATGCATACAGTAGTCTGTCAAGTTCATTCAGTTCAAAAGGTTATTCACAGGAATACGTAACCGGAAGGCATAAATATAGCTTTGTAGGAATTGGTTTATGACTGGTGTAACAATAGCCACTGCACAGAAATTAAGTACATTCCACTTGCTACTAAATCACTATGTCATAGTCCCATTAACCACATTATAACTACAAAAAAAAACACATACAGTACTTAATCGCTGTGAAATAATGACCAAATGTTTATCACTATATGATACCATTTTTTTTTCATATTTTGTTTTTTATATTTTTAATCTTACACTGTACTGTACAGTACAATAATTAGTAAATAATACAGATAGGAGTACTTGCTACTCTTAAAATATTCATGAAAAAGAACAATAAAGCATAGAAATAATATGAACATTTATAACTGGATAACATTTTTTTTTTTAAAAAGGTTAAATCTTGCATTTTATCTCAAGAGCAGCATGTCACATTTAGTTACATTAAATTCATGTGTATTCAATAAAAGCAAACACATTTTTCTCAAACATTAATTTGTCAAAGTATTTTGTTATTGCGTAATGCAACCAGAACTAATGTTGCTCACCTGTTTCATAACATGAAATATGGTTAAATTATGCCCATAGCCACCTCGATGCATTTAATAAATTTAAACTTGCGTCACACAATATTCCGTTTAGAATGATAAATACAAAGAGGGTACAACAGCAACCAACTGATTTAACACTTCGTTTATATACACACTACATAATAACACTACTACACAAAATACTACTCTTTAAAAATCATAACCTTAGACATGACATTAATTTTCTATACCTTTCTTTTCCCATTGATCACACACAACGCAAATAACGTCGCTTGCGCTTTTTAAAACTGCATAAACAGTCATGTCAAGTAGTTAGATGATTTGAAAAATAATCCTTATATTAAATTAAAATTTATTATTTAAAAGTATAGTAAAAATTATTTTTTAACAATAATTTAAACAAATGCCAAAAGAAACATGTCTAAACTGATACATCACATAGGTCCTCCAAAATGGCATCGGTGGTCTCACTAAAACCTGCCAATGAGCAATCCAGCTATTATAGTAGCGATCAGTGGCAGGCTCCTTAAGAAGTTTTTTTCAAGCAATAATCTAACCTTCATGTAAAAATGTCCACTAGTATATGATATGCAATCTACTAATTGCTTATTAATTTATAGAAAATCATTCCACCATCCTGTAATTAGAACGTTCTGCACTTGCTAATGGATGTCAAAAAAAAAAACTGAAATATATCAAGGTTATCGTCATTGTCTTAATAAATCAATTAAAGGTCGTAAGTGTAATTCCTAGGTGATATCAGTAAAATACACACTTAATAATTACTCATCATAGCTTAATCAGGCTTGAATTTGGTGATAAAAGTTGTTCGATGTGCTGAGGGATTTCAAATTTGAAACATCAAGGACAGCAGTAAGCCTGATTCATGACAAAAAGTTCTATATTAGAACGGGGCACATTTTAACCCCTTCCCAACAGCTGCTTGTTATCACATCATTAAATCACATTCGCTTCTTGTTCAGCGGATCTACTTAAACTTTCAATTTTCTAAACAATAATACCATAAATTACATGGATAATGTTTGGAGTTCAAAATATTACTCTATATGTTTATATTGAATCATGGTGGTTGCTAAAATAACAGGTGCTGAGAACAGTTAAATTGAAGCTTAATGATCAAAATGTGCTGCGTGCAATTACACCCTAACATGGAATAGTATAGCAAGCAAACCCCATGACACACAAAGTACAGTTAATATTATATAACTATTTTTTTCTGTTCCATAAAAAATGGAGAAGGTATTCATATAAATTTAAATATTTTTGCAGCAACCAAGACAGATAATCAATATCAGAGATAAATATCTTAAATTATGTTTTGTTTGTGTACCTTTAACCGCTTAATGATCAAAATGTGCTGCGTGCAATTACACCCTAACATGGAATAGTATAGCAAGCAAACCCCATGACACACAAAGTACAGTTAATATTATATAACTATTTTTTTCTGTTCCATAAAAAATGGAGAAGGTATTCATATAAATTTAAATATTTTTGCAGTAACCAAGACAGATAATCAATATCAGAGATAAATATCTTAAATTATGTTTTGTTTGTGTACCTTTAACCTGATTGCAAAGTGTGTCAGCATCAAAAAAAAAAAAAAAAAAATCATTGGACTAGAGAAACAGAAATAATAAAGATGAAAGTAGCCATCATCCAATACCCTCTTTCCCATCAATTGCGAATAGTGAAAATGTTGGCTGGAGAAACTAAAGTAACTTGGCTGGAGAAATATGATGTCAATTTTATCGAAATGTTATGTCTTTTTTACTGTTTTATCTTGATTTTGTGTTATCATCTAAATGTCTTTTTGTGTGCCTTCCATTTTTGTATCCAATAAAGTCACATTTCAATTTTACCTGTTGTATTATTGAGAATAAAATATACTTCCTGTTAAGCCAAATCTACTCATCGCAAATTGAGGCTTGTCACAGAATCCCCTCACCTTGCCCCTCCCATTATTGGAAATCCTATAAATAACATTTAAACAGACAAGCAGAATATGTAACAACTTACAAAGGCACTTCCTGCTAAGCCGTAGGTGCTCATTCGAAAGTGAGGCTTGTCAGGGGACATTAGAATTTCCAATACTTCACTAGTCATGTCGAGTTCTTGGAAAGCTTCTTTTAAACAATCTGACTACAAAACAAAGTTTACTCGTGATTTAAAAAAAATCATTTTATTTCATAAAATAATAAGGAAAAACATACAGCAATCCTACATTATGGCACTGAAGGGGCACTTTTCCTAGGGTACTGTAACTTCATAAATTAGCTATGACAATGTAAATAAGGGAAACAAACAGATAATGATCACATGTGTTGGTCTAGTATTGGCAGGGTTGGGGGAATCAACTATCTAAAGTTTGGCCTTAATAATAATAATAATAATAAGTTCTACTTTTATAGTGCATAATGCAAAAACCAAAGAAAATTTAATTTAAAAACTAATTAAAAAAAACAAACACACAATTTAAAAACCCAAACAAAGAAATTGGATCATCAGTGTTCCAATAAATCGTACAACACAATGTTTTAATGATTTCAACCCTTAATTATTATTGTGTAATCTATGTGTTTATTTTGAACAAAACCCAAATCTTTTTATAAAGTTACGATGTAGATGGCGCTATAGATCAACTACACCTGCCCAACAAATGGAATGAGATTCCAACGGCGGGATGGCAGCGAGCCATAAAATAACATAGTGGACGCCCACGAGGATCCAGAGACGGTTTCAAAGGCTTCGTCCAAAGAAAATTATTGTGAGATTATGTTCGTTATTTTATATATATTTAGAAATTTCATTCAATTATTTTGCAAATATGTTTGCAGTGACAGGATGGCTAAGACAATTAAAATTAAAACTAATAATTTATCTAGAAAGGCACTATCTCAAGTACTGTATGTACTCTTTGTGAAGAGATTTATGAACAATATGTTAAAAAAATAATAATTTATAAAATAGGCAACATTAATTAGAATGTAATCTGTATGTATTGTTTGCAGTTCGATGATAGACCCCCACTCATTGGAGATAAAAACTTTCTACATTTGTATGTATTGAATAGGCACTCACTTTTAGTGATTTTGGATTCACTGAATGCATCTTGTGATACAAAAATACATGTCTAATAACTGCCATGGCAATACTATACTATTTCACTGTATCTTTACCTTCATTATGATTTTGTTGATAACATTTGCACTTGTAAAATTGAAATCCAACGTCTCATCCGGCTCTAATGTCTTAATACTACAATCCGTCAAAACACCATTTTCTTCTAACCTATAAATTCAAATTAAGAAAACGTAAATCATAGTAAAGTGCGTTTTTAAAGGATTTATACCCTAAGGTTGATTTACACTTCTCAAACTGTGATAGAAAAGGGTTTTTAAATAATTAGCAAAAAGACAGAAAAAATGTTTAAATAATGTGTTTACATCACTTTTCCTTTTTACTCTATTACAAATCATTAAATTTTTTTTCATAATGCTTTTTACTTGATTGGAATACTTTAATTTGAAACTATGCTTATAAAGAGTATGGTTTCAATATTATGAATAAAAATGGCAATAAGCTGCTCATACGTAAGGAACTGATATTGCCTAATAGCTATCGATTTTTAAGTATTATTTGCTTTACTAAATAATATAATTAATAATAATGAATTTGATAAGCAAAAATATCAATTTATAATATGGACAAACATCAGTAATCACTTTGAATCTTGATTCTGTATAATTATATTCATTTTTTAAATATTATTAAACAATGGTAGCCTATTCGAACACCCTGAATGCCCTGTTATTTTGATTATTGGTCATTTCTTTGGAGATAGTTTGCTCACATGAGTAGAAGTGGACTTCCGTAGCCAGCATAACAGATCTTAAGAGCTGGGTTACCACCTTGAGATGAACCGCCACCAAATATTGTCAAACACTCCTGTAAATTAAAGAAATTGATCAATCAAAATGTGCTTTTTTTTTTTTAATAATTTGGTCTGAAATTCCATATCTTAAGACTGACAGACATACTATATAATATCAACAAGATACAATTATCAACAACCACATCTTAAAAACACCTTGTGTCTCAAGTATACATTTTGTAACTATATTGATGCTACAGAGATGGTTATGCCCCAGGGATACCTAGGTTAAAAATTTGTCTTCGGAAACAAGCAAAAATGCTTAAAGGATTATCCTGATATTCTCTATAATTTTTGCCTCATGACTCATTTAATTTCTGTACTTTGTTTTGAAATAAATCAAATCAAATCAAAGTTACACATAACAAAATAATTGTTGGTGTACATTACACACAGCCTCACAAAGCTAGGCAAATATTTAAATGTTGCTATGACTATCAACTGAACTGCAACATATAATGAAATAAACACATGAGTAATAATATGGTATTCTACTGTAGTCTGCGTGGGACTAACCCCGGGTTTGACCCACCCTCTTGGGTTGATACTTTAACCTTGATTATTTGTCGTGGAACATTTCACATTGACAAATCAGTCAAACACATTGATTTTTAGGGCTTGAGATACCCAAGTGCCAGATGGACGAACAGTTATCTTTATATAATATGCATGTATGTAGATCTTAAGAACTTGGTTAACCTTCACCCCAAATACTCAAAAGAACATTGTAATATATTGTCAATAAAAATTAATTTCTATTTCAAAATTTACTTTGGTCAATAATTATTTAACAGACTTTAAGTGACCTTGAGGGGGCATCAAACATTGGATTGTTAAATCATGGTCAAATATTCAAGCAGATGATGGATATATGTCACTCAAACAGCTTCCCCTTAAAGTAATTCATCTAGTCTACAATTGTACATAAACAATTCAAAAATATTCACCAGGGATCTAATGAACGGAAAGGCATGTGTAAAGTACATTATTTATTGTACCATGACTTTAGGTTTAGATTTTATTTTTACTGGAGCAAGCTACTCCATAAAATCAGTACCTTCTGGAAAGAAGCAAAAGTGGTGAAGTGTACGGAGAAAGATAGAGATAATTTACAATACTGTTCCGGTCAGGTTTAAAATTTTAGAAATGTTTTTATAACTAAAGTAATACGATAAGGTATTACTTTTTATTTTAATCTTTGGACACATTATTAAAAACTGTTGATCCATAATAAATACCAATTATTGTATATCGATAGAATGATTCATTTTACAATACACCCCTAGTATTTTCTGTCACCATTGGCTGTACTTAGGTCTCTGCAAAATATTTATATTAATTTGTATTAGTTTTTAACATTGTTGTATAGTATTTTAAGTGTTGTTTGGTTTTAATGTATTTCAAATGGCTTGCCTTATGACACAGGTGGGCAAAGTGCAGCCCGCAGGAAGCGGCCCGCCAGCATTCTTCTTGCGACCCGCGGAAATGAACTGAAAACCCCTGTGTGCGACCTGCCAAGGCAACATTGGCTAATGTCTAATCAAACCAACGAAGAGGTTAATTTAGGTCACTGACAAGTCATGACTATCCGGTAATGCGTTGCAGCTATAAAGTGTACCACAAAACACATGTTTTCTGAACAACAACCCTATAACGAATGCGTGTTAAAACACGTGTTTTTACTGTAGGTTTTGGTTTTTTGGCCCGTTTAAAAACGTGTTTATTTGCTCAGCAGAAACAGGCCCTAACTGTCTCAACCACCAAGGTATAGCTTTAATCTAATATAGAATAGTACAGTCCTGGGTTTAATAAAAGAATATTCAGTCACATCTTATACCTCCATGGTCACATTATTTGAAGCATTTCAATTTACAAGCTTTATCTAGTTGATACTGACTTCATCAACTAGAAACAAAAACTTCTGAAAATTTCTTTACTTTGTATTTACAAACCAGATGACGTTTTCAACTATTCATATTATATGCTTTTAACTTTTTCGCCTTCTGGGGGTTCCTATGTGACCAAGATGTCCAGCAAAGCCTAGAGGCCCTGGTGCCCTGGAGAGATTCAGGGAAAGACGTCTTGTGCCGGTCAAGGGTCAAATCCCTTAAAACTGATGCATTCTTTCTGGTAAATTTCATCACCCGTTATGATTTTTTTTTTTTTTTGTGCAAAGAGAGGGGGATTGTTTAACGTTAGATGAAATTCGCTAGTAAATTTTATGTGTATTGCAGGCAAAAAAAAAGAAACATGAGGGAAATAGATGCACAGATCATCAAACCAACCTGGCAAATGCTTGTGAGCTGTAGATTAACAGGTGTATAATGATGTGGCCATCCAACTTAAACTACCTTTAGTTTTCATTCAGTGGTAACAAAATAAACCTGATCTATTTACAATAATGGATTCATGTATAAGTTATATCACTCGAAATATCATTTTACACAAGTTGCAAGATTGTTTACATAATGGTTTGAAGCATTCACAGTTTTTAAAGGTGCTGTGGTGTTAATCAATGCAGTAGACACAAATGATATCTTTAACATTTTGTGTCAAATGAAATGAGGTCATTATAAAATGCTACTTTAAAGTCTGATACAAATTTGATCATTATAATTTGGTAAATTTGAATCTTTAAATTAACTTGGGAGATAAGATTGTCAGCATTCTGAAATGATTATTTTAAATTAATTGAGAAGAAAATGGGTTTGCAAGGAAATATATTCTGTATTCTACTGACTGGCTTACTTTTTTACGCCTTATATTGCATGTGAACTGTGTTGCGCTTGATAGTGTGTCTAAGCAGGCTAGCTAGTTTAAGTTCACAGAAAATTTAATTTGGAGGCTCAGTTGGGTTTTTTAGTCCTTTTCTTTTCATTGCTATCATCAACACTACTTGCAGTGAATAGTTGCATATATTTAAAATCTTATCTTTATTAATAAATAAATATATTTAAAATGTTATATTTATATATGAATTATTTAATAATAATCACAACTATTACTCCTTAAAAATATACCATACATATTATAAGTGCACTAATTTTTATAACCTAGATTGATTTTTTTAAAGTTGTATGTTATTTTATTATTATATTTCAATTTTGTTGTCATTCAAAAAAAAACCCTGGAAATTTAGTAAGCAACTCCTATTTCTTATCTTTATTAATAAATATATAAATTAATATATTTAAAATGTTATCTTTATATAACAATTATTTAATAATAATTACAAATATTATTCTTTTAAAATATACCATACATATTATAAGTGCACTACAGTACAGTTTTTTTTATAACCTAGATTGATTTTATTAAAAGTTGTATGTGTTTTTATTATTGAATTTCAATTTTGTTGTCATCCAAAAAAAAACCTGGAAATTTAGTAAGCCCAATCCATTTCTTATCTTTATTAATAATTAAATTTAAAATGTTATCTTTACACAATAATTATTTAATAATAATTAATACTATTATTCCTTTAATATATACCATACGTATTATAATTGCACGATTTTTTATAACCTAGATTGATTTTATTATCATTGTATGTTATTTTATTATTGAATTTCAATTTTGTTGTCAACCAAAAAAAACCCCCTGGAAATTACACAAATCAATGGTGATGTTGATAGTCTATGAGTGGATACTTACCTGGATAAATAAGGAAGTTGCATGGTTGCGGGGCCGCTTGTGCT
Source organism: Anneissia japonica (assembly GCF_011630105.1). Lineage (NCBI taxonomy): Eukaryota > Metazoa > Echinodermata > Crinoidea > Comatulida > Comatulidae > Anneissia > Anneissia japonica. The sequence goes on from NW_022751928.1 coordinate 719,388, forward strand.
TGGCGCCAGGATTCGACTGTTCTATTATTTTTCGAGGGGTGTTTCTCGTGTGAGAAAGAATAAGCAATTAGTCGGTTTATCCAGGTAAGTATTCATGAAGTAGACTTAATAAGTCACGGCCATTTCAAAATTTAATTACATATTATATATTTCATTTTATTTATTTCACATTCACATTAAAAAACAAGTCACAGTTCGTGGCCAAAAGCCAAATTGATAGCAACTTTTACCGTAGTACAAATGATCACATAAAAAATCTACAAAAAAGGGGGAAAAATTCAAATGTTTAAAATACAGAATAAAAAATGAAAATGAGCAAGTGGAACAACTTCATTGTTCTGCAGAAGCCAGTGCCTCAAACACCAGGGAGAGTACAGTAACTGGGGTGGGGGTGGGGGAAAGGAGCAAGGGGATTATGAGATACTGAGTAATTGAATGTAATATGGTATGGACTATTAGAAAATCTTTTGGTTTGCATTTAAGCTGTGAATAATTACTTTCATTGCGTTGACTTCTACCATGAGATTGTTGTCGGGTAGGGGGATCAGATTAGCGGAATGGTTAGAAAGGGAAAGGCCTTTAGCAAATTTGAGGCAGTGGCTGCTCTCCTCTCAAAGAGGGTATCCAAATTACAAAGAGTTCTAGCATGCCATAACCACATCTGGCATTGTACTCAGATATTAGTCCTTTCCTGGATGTTGTGTACAGTATATACTAAGCAGAAATGAAGGCAACTTAAATACATTGAGAAGCAGATCATTGCAAATTTGCAAAGGATTAATATCAAATAAATAAATAATAATATACCTGTAAAACAGATAGACTAATTTTGAATGTAACAGAATCCTCCCTGATAACATAGCTTTGGAAGATGGCTGCCTGCAGGAAAGCATTAGCCTGTACACACTTGGAATCCTCCACTGTCACTTTTAGACCATTCTCAGTTGCAAATATGGTTGCCAACTGAAATGAAGAGAATATCACCAAAATTCGAAGTACAAAACAAGAATATCATACACAAAATTTTAATAAAGTAATACAGTAGTATATAATCGTATTATCATACACTAGATTGGGTTGTTGCATGAAGTATAAATTCATCATGATTTAGTACTGTAGCAATTCCCTTTAGTTGGTGAATGTTCCATTAAGTGATTTATACTTTTCAATTCCTGTGTTACTGTATATGAATAAGTGGATGTTTATAAGTCCGTCCTCTCCCACATTTAGTTCCTTAGCTGTGGTAGCCAAATTGTGTTAACTGAATATTTACATCACCTTGGTCCTCATTTCAATTCCATCTGCTGCTCTTATTGGTGCTTTAACTGGAAGTCTGAAATGCAAGTTTCATTAACGCACCATTTTTCGGATGCGACTTTATAGTCAGTGGTCATGCAATATAGCCTGTAAGTATGTTAAAGAACGCAGTAGGCCTACACTATAAAAAAAAAAAAAAAACTTTAGTGGCGCCATTAGGTAGGCCAGAGGCCTCATCACCCCAGCATTAGCATAGTTTAAATCAGCATAGTTTAATATATTGTACTGTGGTAGTCCTTTTTTTTTATTACATAAATAACATTAACAATTAACATTCAAATGTTCCTTTTCACCAAATGCCATTTAATCAAACACCTGCGCACAGACAAATATGCTTAGCAACAACACCTAGACAAATGAAAACAGGCAAAAATACTCAACAAAATGGATTCAACATACATGATTTATACTAGGCTAGACCAATAGTTGAACAATCACTGCACAAAACACTAATTACAATGTATTGATTTCTGTTGGGAAATGTGCATTTTCTGAAATAAGAAACATTATCATATATTTGCTTATCAGCTGATTTTTTTTGTCACACGTAAAAATATTCTCTTTTGCTTTAAAGTATGGAATTACCAGATTTGCTTGAGGTAAGAGGAACATTTACTGTGAGGCAATTAATAACTTTAACAGACAAAATACAAAAAAATATATCTCAGTATTATACAGCCATCATGCCATAAGGACTAAATGTGCTTCTCATTTTTATTTTCAGTCAAAATTTTCTTTGACCCATTTGCAATTCTGTGCTAGGTCTATTTTCATAACTTTATGTTCTTTTTAATGTAATAAAGATATATTTTTTAATTCGTCCAAAAACCCATTTATTTCCTTTTTGGGCCAATAAAATTGCTGTATTCTGTGTTACACCGGTCAATTATTCATCCCAGTGCACCTTATAAAAACATCATGCACTTTTCCTCATTCCACTTTTGCCATCAGATAGTAAATGATTGAAATACTATCGGAAGTGGGAGCACTCAAATGTCAACATTCTTATCCATTTGCAGTATTATTTTCTTGCACTCATTAGTATTTATCCATGATTCTCAAAATTCACTTCTGATTCATAGTTTTGGGACAATATTTTTTGCACTGCACGTTAATTGCTTTATGAAATTAACACAAGATATCTAAATATACATTGACAACATTAAAATGACTGTTATGTTCCAGGAATTGTATTTATAGATCTTTATAGCCTCAATGAATTAACTGCATAGCAACTATAATTTTGAAATAAGTGGAAACATTAATGAACAATCTTTTAGTACTGTACAAACTGTTATTTATGTAATAAACATAAAGTTATTCATTTTTAACATTGTTTTATCTGTTTAAATAGTAAAAACCTGGATTTACTGTTGTCACACTCATATTTTACTGGTCACATATTACTATGCTTTCAATATTAAATAAATTTAAAAAAAAACCAAGAAGTAGTTATTTTAAGATTGGTGATGCTTATATGCACATATTACTATGCTTTCAATATTAAATAAATTTTTAAAAAAACCAAGAAGTAGTTATTTTAAGATTGGTACTGCTTGTCATATGCAAGAAAAACAGAGCAATGTACAGTGGTTTTCTAGCCATCATTATATCAATCAGGAGAGTCCTAGACTATAAGACTATTAGTAGGCCTAATCTCCATCAATTTAAAGTCATAAAAAACAGTTTTATTTTGTGTGGGTGTGATGTGGGCATGCAGAGCTATTAGTGTAACATGAAAACTAAATAATTTACAATGTACAGATCTTTCATTTCCACCCCACAAATTGTTGGTGAAATATATCTTTCAAAATTATTGAGCGCCATTGATGTACTAAATGTTATTTTCAAATTTCAGTAATCTACAAAACATCCCCAAAAAAATAAAGAAATAAATAAAAAATAAATAAAAATCATACCTGAGCCTCAGCTATTGTGGGACTGAGGTAAAGTAATTTTTAACAACCACCAATTACTGGGATGCTGGTCAAAATTGTAATAATGGAAATGTAGGCTCTATGCATTACATCTCCCTGCCCGAAGAAAGCCACACCTTCTGGGAATTCAGGTTATAAAAATAGTTCCTTAACATTTAAAGTCAATGCATAGGCCTGCTGATGAAATGACCCCCCCCTTTTATGGCTGTACAGTAGGTTTTTGTTTGACAAAAAATTTGTACATAAATATGCAGGAAGAATAAACTAATCAGCAGTGATGTTGTTCGTCTATGAGTGAGATACTTACCTGGATTTAACCAATAAATGCCTAAGTTACCTATGAAACGAAATTGACAATGGTATTTAAAGATTCATTTTTTTTAAAATCAGGTGCAAGAACAGTAGAACAAGAAAAGCTAATAACATACTTAACCACAGTATATAAAGTAAACAATATAAATATATTGAATTTTATTGCACCTGTTTTATCATAGCATAAACGAGACTTTGTTTTCTGGCAACCACTGCGCCACTGAGTTTGCATGCAATACACAGGCCTTGATGACCTGAATGACCTCTGTCGGACGCGAACTCGCGTCTCTGGCAGCGAACGTGTTAAAACCTAGCATGAACTCAAACATGATGCAATTTTCCACAATTACTAAACACATTCACAGCAACTTGCTAATGTCAGTAAATAAGTGTTATTTATTGCAGTGTTATTACAATATGGTGCAAATGTCTGTTGTTAGAGAAAGGGATTACTGCTTACAATATACAGTATGCAAGATAGTGATACATTCTCTATTCGCAATCATAGGCCCATGTGTCTAAATATATAAATCACATAAAATCAATTAATCAATTGATCAAATCATCATTAAATTTTAGCTTATCAATTAACTATCTGTCAATCCATATTCCTGTACGTCTGTTAATCTTATGTTAGCAAGAATTGCCAAGCCCATTGAATGATTGGATTTTAATACATTAAATAATTAATGCATGCTGTTGTAATATTGTATGGATTTTGCCTATTTTGGAATATTGTTGTCGTTGAGTATCATATTTTTGATAGTAACTGTTATTGTTGTGATGGAATAGACAATAACTGGATTTGCATCAGGAGAATCAACATTGTAGTACCCGCTGCTTACTTGGACTCGAATTCAAAGGCAGCCCAATGGGCACAAGCTCAGTGGTCTAGAGGTATGATGCCAGGCTAGTGACCTGGAGATCGTGGGTTCGAGTCCCACCCAAGAACAACTTCTGATTTTTTCGCAATTGTTTTCACACGTATTTAGTATTCAGTACATTTCCACATCAAGTAGGGCAAAATTACACCTACTATATTTTTGTTGATCATAACATAATATTTTCTATTCCTTTTTTTTTCTTTAGATAGGCCTACTGTTGCAAGACAAGGCCAAGTAATTATACTTGCTTGGTTGATACTTGCTTGATGATAGTGGGTCAGATACTTAGCTTAGCCTATTTTTCCGCAGTAGGACTGGCTCTAGGCCTATTAGTAGGCATGCCAAGCCTACTACTGTAGCCTAGCTAGGCCTAAACCTAGGCTAGATTCCAACTACAACTTGTAGTCGCTTGTGTCCTTGCTTGGGCAAGGCACTTTATCAATCTTTGTCTCTTCTCCACCCAGGAGTAGAAACAAGTGGGTACCTGGTAGGTTCAAACACAGCCTGCGCTGAATACAGCTGCAACATTATGGAATACGCCTTTTTCACGAATCGGTAGACATCTTGAAGTGATGACAAACATTGCGAGTCAGCGGTGCGTAACCAACAGAAATAAGATAAGCTTTTGGGCTGATTTTCTGACATCATGTTCTGACATCATCAAAATCATAACTCCATAACGGGGCGTCGTATCCAAAAAGTGTTTCCAGGAAAATGTTCTTAAAAGACCAGTCTACACCACTATATGATTGAAAAAAAAATTGAAAAATTTTTTTGACCTCTGAAATCAAGATTGAAAAAGAAAAGCCTATCTTAGTAGTGTATTAAAATAGGCCAATGCATTACAGTGCAGTAGCATGGGACTTTCGAGTTGTTACTGTTCCAAGTAGCGATAATATACATATTTCTCTTATTACAAAGTACAAGTTATGTTTTATAAAGAGGTATAGTATAGTAAATCATGTTTTTAACACAGGAAACTCTCATATGGTAACTAAAACAAAGCTAGTTCAGCTTATCTTATTTCTGTTGGTTACGCACCGCTGATTCGCAATGTTTGTCATCACTTCAAGATGTCTACCGATTCGTGAAAAAGGCGTATTTCCACATGGGGCTTGAGTGTGTGTTCCATATGTGCTTGATCCAGTGATCCAGGGGTAATAATGTTCAAGCGCCTCGAGGTTGTGTCAACGTGAGGCGCTATATAATATATAGGCCTAGGAGGGCCTAGTAATGTAGTATATAAATCCAGAATTATTATTATTTAAATTATTAAGTACAGACAAAACAACTACAGAGTACTAGGGCCTATGCCATCCAGTGGGCCTCTGTCTGAGTGTAGCTAGCCTAGACCTAGTCTTAGGCCTCCTATAATTACTGGTTATGGGCCTAGAGGGAGAGGCCTTGGCCTAAGGCCCCTAGGCCTGGACAGGCCTAGTTAGGCTAGTAGGCCTAGCCTAGGGCCTAGTACTGTAGGTAGGGTCTCCTTCCTAGCCCTATCTAAAGATATCCTCACCTCCTTATCCTTAGATAATATTGCCTTTAGCACATTTGATATGTTTTTTGCATTGTCTATCGTGGCAATCAAAATGTATTGGCTGTCCTCTTCGCTTTCCTGAGTTGAAAGGGCCATAACATTACCAAAAATGTAGACAACGTAGGCCTAGCCTAGCCTTAACACCACACCAGCAAAGAATTTGTGTTTACCGCGAACCGCACATTTCAGATCCTTTGACCGCAATCTGTTGAACGATAAATGACAGAGCGCCCTCATTGACGACGTCATCTTAGTTCACAAGATTGTTCTCCGCGATTTACGCGTGAAAATTCTGTAATAACCGAAGATCTTTGCTTTTAATTTCTACAAGTACGTTGTAAAGATGCTTTTCCTGTTTACCTGTCTGTAAGTTTTTCTAACAATGATTTCTTTAATACTTTGTCAATATATGTTAATAAATAAAGAAAGAACTTTATATAGGTGTTCCTTGAAGTTCATGGTTTAATTTATATGCCATTTTAAATTAATGTGCTGTTAGATTATATAATTGCACAACTTATCTTGAATGATTTAGAATAACATAGATCTACAAAATGAAAATATCCAATCTAGTCCTCAAATATCATGAATAAAACAATAGAAAATAATTTTTTGCCTAAATTGCAGTATAGTTTTTAACAATTTTAATTTACTGAAATATTAAGTAGGCCTATTTTGTAATTAAACATATATAGGCCTAATCGTCACTTTTCAATTACCAATCTTTGAAATAATGAAGCATCGACCGATCGTATATAAAATTCCCATCCAATTTATATTCTTCCTTCAAACAATATCGTTAATACTTTCATCAATCCAATTATTCTGTGTCGGTGCTCTGCGAAGATTTATGGTAAAGCGCACTCTCTTCCGTCGCTTACTTACTGTGAATGATTAGTTAGTATTATAAAGGCATTTTCGCGGTCATTTACTACTGTTCTAATTAGACGAATAGGCTAAACAATAACTTAATTCGATGTAACGACCAGCGTACTCGATATAGCCAATTGAAATATTCAAAATCAAATAATTGCAAATTAAATTATTATTTATTGCAACAAATAGTTGAAATCGTATGTAGTCTCGGCTATATTAATACAAAGAGTAACAATACAATTTTAACCACTGTGATACACTAAGCATTTTCTACAGCGGTGTTAGATAGACTAGACATATATAGTTTAACCCAACGGGATATAATTGTTATAAACTTCGAGTAATAGGTTTACCTGTAAACATGCAATAAAAACTGGATTTATAGCTAGCTTCAAAAGTAGAGAGGGCCGTAAACAGCTTTGTTTGACGTTCTTCAGATACGAGTTTTGCAAAATTCTTTTAATAGATCAGTGAACCTAAAATCTAACAAGATACTTTATTTTTAAGTTTACAAAATTACGTCACCAATCTTCATGACCCAGTGCTCGCGTGTCGATGGAGATGCTTAAATATGACGTCATCATTCATAACAGTCAGTGCGCGTGTCGACGATCAGGACGTACATGACGCCTCCGCAGCCATACCAATCTGCGCATATGTATGCCATTACCATGTACCGTATCAAAGCTAATCAATGATGACACTTCAGCAAATTTACATTTTGAAAATACAGAAACATAACATAGGCTCTGAACATGGAAGTATAAACCTTTCATACCCTAACATCCTTGGTTGAAGCCCAGTCGAAAAAAGGGGGGAATTTCCTCACTATACGTAAACAGATCCGTTTTTATAGACTCACGTGAAATAGTTTATCGATACTTCGGAATAAAAATAGTTTGTCACCGAACTGAACAGTTCCCTTTTATGATAAGTATAGCCCATGGGGAATTATGAGTTAACGTCTCATCAGAATATTGGTTTTACACATACTGTGTTGGGGCTTTTGTCACAATCAACTTTACTATTTGACAACATAGGAAACAAGAAGCTCAGGAAAGCATACCATTTCTTCTTGTAATGACAATAAAGTTATTGTGCTTTGTATGTCCCGATGTATCGATTAGAACATAAAAACGATAATTATTCGAAATAATTACGTATACGACCATATAGTATTCTCCAATGTATTTTTTTTATATTAAGAATCTCTTCAAACTTAGTTATTACATCAACTTTACTTGGTTGTGGTTTTAGTGTTTGTCATATTTTCTTCTCTGTTTATATTTCTTTTCATGAAGACGTGCTGCAGTCTACCAAGCACTATAATAAATGAAACGAACATCTTTGTAATTGAGTTGCACGCTTCCGAATGTATTTTCGGAATATCATCTAAAGTAATGGGTCTGTTTGCTTGTCAGCATGCTACGTAGTTAATATATATGTTAGGACTATCGGTGTGCTGTATAGCTTTAAGACACGCTGCTCAAAGCAAATTATGATAAAGTTTTCTAAGAAAATATTCAAGCAGATAGCCATGAAGTATACATGGAAAGGGGAATGAAGTGAAGCACATGGGTCTACATAGGATATTACGATGATAATAGCACTAATAGTGGTAGCAGTCCTACTGTGCTATGGAAAGCCACAGCTGCCTTAAGCCTTCAAAATATAGGCCTATTCTATTTTATATACTTTTAATATTATATTATATATCTTTACTATTATATATATTATATATTTACTATTATATTATATATGCTTATTATATTATTATGTAAGTATTATATTATACACATTCGCTATTGTGTCACAGCCTATATCTTGTATTATATTATACACAATCAATATTATATTATACATACAACACTATTATATTATATACGTTTAGCATAGTATGGTATACTGTTCTATTTTCTCTATGGGTATACACACAGTCGTTGTGAATCTACTGTATTTTCAAGCATGATAATAAAGATATGCTTATCTTGTTTGAATGATGTTGAAATATGAAGTCGCCACATGTTAATGTGTATTTAATTGGAATGTTTAATAAAATCAATAACAGATAAACAAACTGCTTTGTATAGTAACTTACTAGAAGCTAATACCTAAGAGGTGATCAATGATAACATTAATAGAGTCAGATATTTCCATGGCGTCATCAACCTCTTTTGATAAATGAAATTAGGTTAAGGTTTTCATCTTAATATAAACCCAAGACAAGTATATTATGTAATTGATTGCTATCACATCCGCTGGGTGACATGTGAACTTTTTTCTCCGATTTCTCGTTTTTGTGATTGATTTTTTCCACACATAAAAAAAAAATACGACGGAAGTACTGTTAATTATACTAAGTTTGAGATTATTCGCTAAATCTAAAGAGGCGAAAATTACAGGAGCACCTGGGAAACAGGAAAGCAGATGACAAATTCAACGGGATGCTCACTTATTATTGATTTTATACATTAATCAAGAAAGACGACGGGATGCAAACGCAAATCAAGATAATATCTAGGCCCTATTTGTATGATTATTCATTCCTCTCTTACAAAAAAAGTTTATTTGCATCGAGGTTTGCGTAGGTCAGGTTGCGTCATTCGGCATACGGCTGCTGCGTTTTCGTTGTCGAATGGGAACTGGCTTATGCGTCAAAACATGTTTGGTGCCCTATAGTGAAACGTGTTAGCTGTATACTGTATTGCAGTAAATCAACTACTGTACTGTACTATCACGGAAAGTCCCAGAATGCTATCTTTGGATGTATTCATTACAACATAACATATGAATGTGTCTCCGAAATAACAACAAAAGCAGCAACAAGAACAACAACAACAGCAATAATAATAGGTCTAATAATAATAATAATAATATTAATAATAATAATAATAATAATAATAATAATAATAATAATAATAATAATAATAACAAAGTTGAAAGTATTGATTGAATTATAAAGTAAGGTCAGTCAATCACAAATAATTACGTACTCAATGGATAAATTAAGGACAAAATGATAAGTAGGCCTACAAAAGAGTTTCATCTGCTTTATTTCCCTAAGCAACAAAAACAGGTACTAGGCCTTGTAATGAACAAATGGATTAGAAATCCAAACCAATCGATATTTCACTGCTAAATTGCATCTCTTTAAAAAAAATCTAAGAATTAAATTGCATTTAAGTTGCAGTTTGTGTAGGGTAAATGTAAAATGAAAGAATCTGAATGTAAACCAAGGGATATTGGATAACAATTCAATGAATACTCAAAGAATTTACTTTGCAAGTAAAGGCACATATATTATGGAGAAATAATGAAGCGGGTGATGTCTTGTGCTCCGGGGCGGATCCCGTTCCGGGTGGTGTTTTGGTTTAATATTAATTTAAGTTTCATTAGTTTGTTTTTGAATTTTTGCTTTTTTTAAATCGGAAATTTTAATATTTGTGCATATTAATTAATAACAACATTTTTAAATAATGATTAATTAAAATAATAATAATATTTACTATTTGAATTGATCTTAATAATGATAATGACTTATTGTAAATTTAATTCAGGTTTTCTATTTTGTAAATTGAATCCCCAATTCAGCCTCTGGCTGCTAAGGATTTGATATTGTAGTTGTTTTGAATTTATGAATAAAGATACCGAGATATATATATATAACAATTAAAATTATATCGATGATACTAAGCCCGATTATTTTACAGGTTAGGCTGCACCGTTTAAGAATTAATGAGAAAGGAGCCAATACTGTATTTCATGCTAATAAATGTTATCTGCATGAAAAAAAAAATAGAGAGGGCTAACACTTGGCAATATCATAGTGTTACTTAATGTCATCAGCATTCTAATGAAATAAAACGCAGGCGACACCTTTCATCTTTCGATAACATTTAAAACCGGACACTGCGTCGTACAACCGTCGCACGACGAATCCACATTTGCTTCCGGCGAGCGATAGACGACGCAACGCCGTCTGCTGATTGTCAGTGACAATCTGAACGGATCCTCATTAAAAAGACGATCCGTTGGGTCCGCGTTTTTGCGTGCGCGATGCCGTCGCGTCGCCGTCGCACGCAGTGAGTAACCGGCTTTAAACAACGAAATCGAAACATAATTTCCTGCCCGTTAAAATGAGACGCTCTTAAGATAATGTGAATCATCTGTTGACATATCCTTGAATTGGTATTGATTATGGATTAATTTTTTTTAAATAATACAATGGTATTTACTTTACTCTGCATTTCTCTTTAATTTTTAAATACATATTTTTTCCCTTCATGTTTATTTGACGATGTATTCAGAAAATGGTCACCTTGCATAAATGCGTGCTAACAACGAAGTGGTAGGCCTGTAATTCATCCAACTATTTAGCACCAGCTTCAGGTTTATGACATAAGGAAAGGGAGAGGGTACCCGTGGCGGATTCAAAGAGGGGGAGGGGCAGCCGCCCATCCCCCACCTCCCCCCCCAAAATAAAATGGAGGTAACAATAAAATTATAGGCCTATTCAAATTCAAGGTGCCATAATCATATTGTCTCACCTCAGCCCCAACCAATGATGGGTCTGGTGGTATAGACCCTCCATTTGTGAAAGTACCTATCCCCCTCCATTTCAAATTTCTGGATCCGCCACTGCCGCTAGTGTAAGGACTGAATATGGAAAATAATTGTACGATGAAAGGTGTTTATAGGACCTGTTGAATTTTCATTATTGAAAGGAGAATGTCTTTGAAAAGGCGGCACAAGGTAAATTCCATTCAAATACTGAATATGCTAGAAAAATAAACGAAATATAGGCAAAACAAATTTAAGTAAAGAAACAAACATTAAAAAAATTAAACATTAAAAAAAATTTGTATTACAATTAAAACTACAACAAATTATCCATAACTTGAACATAACACGTAAATTTTACACAGGCTTAATTGGTCAAAATGATGAAGGGCTTTTTCCATACCTTGTGATTTTATAGAATTAGCATGTCTTTCTTACAATGAATTTTCATAAAATGAATAATTTTCCCAGCCGAAAATACAAGTCAATAGTACTCTTGAGATAAAGTAAGGGTTTGTCTCCTGCTGAACTGCCCAAACCATGGCCAGGACTCCATTGGCAAGAAATCTTCAAAATTCTGTCGGTCATTGGTGGTTTGGTCAAACGTGAATATTTTGTAGTTCAAAGAAAATTTTAGTGCGATGTATATATTCCGTGATATAGTAAATATTGGCATATTCTTACTATTATTTTAGTTTCCTAATTTTGTTTTATTAGTGTTATAATTTGAATGCATTATTCATGTACTAAAGACACTCATAAACAGACACAAATCGTTGAAAACCACAAAACATGGCATGTCTGTTTTGATGATACCACTAATGGTTGATTTGGCCATTGCTTCTGCTATCAATCGACAGGCAGCAATTATTTAACAATTTATGCGGACGTCGACATTCAATCAACATTCACCTTTTTTCAGATTAGCACAAATATATTGACAAGTTCAATAAGAATAAACTGCCATGCCGTGCTTTTATTAGTGTTAATATTTAAAAAATAATAATGTAACTAGACAAGAGGCAATTATAGTGGTCGTAGCTTGTATTGAAAAAAAGTATAGTTGGATTTTTAAAACTTAACGCGACTCGACATGTCGTTGCACTTGCGTATATATACATACATTTGATTCCCATTCTAGCGTGCCAGTCGTAGCCGCAAGCGGCATCTAATTCTCCCGGTTGTGAAACAAGTGATGTGTGCTGAGTATACGCACGTGCTACGGTACGCGTAATTTAGTCACACTAAAAATATAATGCGATGGCGTAGTAGCGTTGGTGTGTACACGTACCGTATGTAAACCGGGCGCCCACTGCGTCGTACGACGACCCCAACGCCGCGCTCTGTGAGCACTAGACGACGCGATGCCGTCTGCTGATTAGCTGTGTCAATCGGAACGGCTCCAACGATCAGATGCCTGCTCGCTGTCGCGTTGCGTTCTTCAGAGAATCGCGTCGGCCGACGACCGTCGGGCGCAGTGAGAGTTCGACTTACGCGTCTAGAATTGCTGACAATTGATGACACTCAACGACGGTTGGCCGATGAATCGTCATTAAAAACGATACGTTGCGTGCGCGTCGTCGTGTTGCGTTCTCCATGGAATCGCGTCAGCCGGCGACTGTCGGGCGCAGTGAGTGCCCGCCTTTACTGTACATACAGTTCACATTGTACATACAGTTAAAATTCGCTTTACATTCAATGCCTGTTCCTAGATTGCCTGCTTAAGAAAACGGATATGAAACACTAATGGACTCAACACAATACCAAAGAACAATAAGAAAAATAATTGCTAAATCCACAACGAATATATAGGCCTATTCAGCTGCCAACTCGAAATGTTTATGAAACTTCTCCATTATGTTGTTTATGCAGCAGTGTTATAAAGTCAATCTGACGGTTATTTCAGTTGGTCAATGTTGCTCGCGACAATTTGTATGTATAATAATAATTATTATATGCCTACATACAAATTGTCTTATGTATAATAATAATTGGCCTAATATAAAACTATCGTAGAAATACACATGTCTACTACAAACTCAGATGTACCATCATAGGTCTATGCCAAACCCTACCAAACGGCATATGCGCCATACGCCTACCAACCGCCACATTCTCGCCAACCACGATTTCCATTATTATAAGCATACGTGACTAGAATTTTATTAAGATATCGTAAGATATGTGAGGAAAATCAATCAGTCGGCTTAACATCAAACGACGTCGTAATCTATGCGGCACGTGCCGTATTCTGTTATATATCGCATCCTCTCTTGATACATGACCTAGCAACGCTATTCATACGTTTAGAATAGACTTTGAATTCCCATACTCGACCGTCCAATTAATCACCGACGGCCCAGCTTGGGGGGTGGGGGAGGACAGTCTAACTTAATGAGTTCTGATTACAGTTACTAATTGTGATTAATAACACTTTGTATTACGTTTATGGATAATGAGATGATAATAAAAGTTAGTCGGAATCATGAAAGGTCTTATCCGAAATAATCAATAACATATTCTTTTATGTAATTTAATTGTTTGTTTGTTTGTTTCTTGCA
>NW_022751928.1:734458-754249 GCF_011630105.1 Anneissia japonica
CCCCCACCCTCACCTCACGGGCGTCGCAAAGGTCTAATCAAGGGCTGTCTCTTATACACATCTAGATGTGTATAAGAGACAGATATATGTGTGTGTATGTGAGTATGTGTGTGTGTGTGTGTTATAAGTATATTATTATTTATCATTAGTGCCTATTTTATAAGATTGATATAGCGCACGAAATCACTCACCTCCTACCAGGTACCCATTTATACTCTGTAGTGTTTTGCAGGATATGCAATTTTATCATTTATCCTTTTTAAGAATGATTTTGCACAGATATTTGTAAACACTACGAACCATGCGCCTGTTATGCATGGAAGTCACGCACAAGTTTAACCTATTCGATCATTGCATCATTATAAAAACTGAAACGTTGATAGCTAGGTCAAGATCTTCATGGATCGCTTCATAATTTGTGAATTAAAGAAATGTATTTAATGATTTTAAAGGTAAACCCTAAGGCCATAGATTTTTATTTGATAACAATATAAAAAAAAAACAAGTGTTTTAAATACGGTGTCGTTTCTGCAACACGACAATTAGTTTCTTTGTCAATCCAAACTTTATTACTGGTAATATTTCTTATAGAAATCGACCCGCTTTCGCCGTTTCTGTTTAGTACTGGTATACGACACTGAAAGAAAAAAAATGAAAAGAAAACTTTTCTTCTCCCTCTTTTTTTTTTAACTCTATCAATCGTAACTATTTTTGGAATGCACTGAAATCGATGCAAATGGAAAGAATTGAACGATCGAAAACTCATGAGACACAAAAAGAGTCAAGTGAAAGGTTCAGTAAATCCTTTCGGTCTTCAGTAGTAAAAGAATTAATGAGAGAAAATATGGTAAAATATGTTGTAATGTGAATGTTTATGTTAGGTTGAAGTGTTTAGGCTAATGTGTGTGATACAGTGCAGGCCTATCTTTCTGAGTACTAAACACTGCGGGCACTGGGGCTCAACTTTAGTGCTGATCAACGTGAGACGCTTCATATTCCTGGAAAATCTGTGCTGATTGAATTTCCCCGGCAGCAAGATGAAATATTGTGCATATTTTTGTCTATATATACCTAATAATAATGTATGAGTGCTGTAAACTGAAGTTCTTAAGAGCGATTATAGAGACAGCTATGTAAAAACAGATACAGATCGCACTTATGTATAGACATATCAATCATATGTCTGTGTTGAGAATACGTTTAAGTTAGCGCCCTCAAACATTAATGAAAGTCTTGAACCGTTCCTGAACAAAATTATGAGCGCGCCGTTTGGGTCAGTCGGGAAATACAACGAGAAACAGCAGCCGGAATAGAAATGTGTGTTTTTATTTAGATACGGCACAAAATTGTAGTTTGCATACGAATTCCATAATTAACCCAGATCTGCAGGAAGTCACCAAATGCACTACATGCATCTAACTATGTTGCCCTATATATTTCTGCTTTTTTATCAGAAGCAGAGAACGTATAATAATCGGTAATCCTTGGAAGTCTTATGCATCTACATGTTACAGACTACTGGAACCAGCATATGGACAGTATAGAGAATTATTTGATAGTTGCAGTTAACAAAAGTCACTGGACAGTCGTATATTTATCGCGTAGCAACCTAAATCATGCCGTTTTATGACTGCAGCTATAGTATAAATGTCCACATATTAGGAATAACTCGTCATCAATTGCATTCAAAGATGATTGTTATTAATTGCATGTTCTATTATAGAAAGATAAAAAGGAAATTAAATTCAATGGCATTACCGGTACTTTAGATGCATCGTGGCACAGTTTAACACGATTGGGTTACGGTACCTCAAGGACCGTACTCTCTAAAATACCAAATGAATTTTATATAAGTGTCTACATACGGTACGGCTCCCTCTAATTTGACTCATTCCGAATAAAAATTCATCCTTAAAATAGTAGTTTTATTTATCTGAATAAATTAAAATATGTTACCCGGAATAAAGTGAATTCACTTCATCATCTTTCTTTATGTACGGTATGACACACTTATTCCTGATGATGATCTAATAAAACATTAAAAATATTGAATCACGATGACAAGTCTCACATGTTTTATAGAAGGGTAAGTTATCAAAACTTAGCAGTGGACCTATTGGAAAATTCACCACATTTTCACTCTTATTGTTTTCACTTTATTGACAAGTGAGCCTTGTATGTACTGCACTTGTCACCCATATGGTCACCATTTTGCATTTAGTACACGTTTTTAGAGTTCCCAAACGAGGACTTTACATTTTTATGTCTGAATTGCGGGATCATGTCCCCCTATTTCTCCTAAGATTTAATATCGTATTGGCTGAGATAAAGGAGTTGAAGCTTTTTTTGAAGACAATACCGTACCACGGTACCTTTCATGGGTTGTTAATGTTCTTTATTTAGACAATACCGTAACATTTATGGACTATACCGTTCGTTTTATGGACAATACCGTACCTTTTATGGGTTGTTAATGTTCTTTATTTTCCACTCAGTGTAAGGATGAGTTTGTATACCTCATTTTGTTATCTTCCGGCTTTCTGCCACGGTATCGGCGGTAGTGCACAATAATAATAATTCACCCACCAACACCCCTTTCAACTATGAATCCGCGGCTAGCGCATTACTGTTGCTAATAAAACGATATTATTACTGTATACTGAAGAGCTCAATATTAATAATAAAGTTCATGACGTAAAATTAGCAGAACGTGTATCGACCAACTTTAATTATCATGGACTATCCTTATTCAACCTAATTTCTACACAGTTTAAATTAAGCGAGGTTACTCTTAAAGGATGGATTTATAACGTCAATATGAAATGTCCTTAATAGGAGTGTTTGAGAAGGTTTGAGAACCTTGTATCAAATTGTGTAGGAGTGCTTATCTCCAAGATTCAATTCAATTTATTGATCTTAGCTGTAATATAAACTAACTTAATCATCTGTCCATGTTTATTACAGTCTTTTAATCTCGCTCAGTGAATGGTTTACCATACTTTCGTGTGGATACATACACATAATAATATTTGGTGATATGTTTGAATGTCCAGGTTGATTATATTGTTTTTATTTATGTTTTTTTTTCGTGGAGGAACTCAGCCCAAATGATAGGCCAAGTTCCCTTAATTATAAGCCTAACTCACCAAACCAAACTCAGAACTTGTTTCCAAATACAGTGATCGTCGTGCACTCATACTTTGTATCTGCATCAGCAGACCGAAAAACACTATCAAACAATGGGCAGCGCAAACAATGTCTCGATACCTCACTTTGCGGGCCGACCTGAAAATTATTGCGTAGGCCTATGTGCCAGACACAACACATCAAAACAGCTTCCAAATCAGCAGTCTCTTACATTACAATGAACTAAAATAACTTTCTCAATCCCCTAAGACACAGCTTTTTGACAATTTAATATCGTTATTGTCCCCTTGTTTTGGGGTTTTCCGTGCTGTTGGTATTGGGGGTCTGCAGGGTGATCCTGCGAATCGGTCTGGAGGAAAATGGCATATAGTTCTTTAAAATTAGCAGTCTTCAGCTATACTTGTAGTATGCCACTTTAAATGCATGATTCATCTTTAGTATACAAACATCATCCGTCAAACAGAGCTACCGGAAGCACACAACAATTATTAGTCTAGAGGTGTAGGCCTATAGCATACAACACAACACACTCTACGAAGTTTACAATGTCCGGCAACAATTAGTGGTAAAACTACATGTAAAGATTCGGGGCAAAGACCGGGAACTAATTACAGCACAAATTTTGAAAGAAAACGGTCAATATCAGTCGAAACATAGTTAGCAACAGATAACCAGAACCAATACAAAAAATGGGATATTTTCAACAGGAAGGATGGTCATTGTATTTCTTTGAAGGAAGGAGACACACAAGTTTATGAGAATGACAACCCCACGCACGACATGCAATATAATGCAGAACTGTCGCCGGACGGCTCTCCAGAGGATGGTAAAATTATTCATTCCGTTATTTCACATTCTTAATGACTATTAAAATTAACAAGATTTTTCACTGTGGTGATGTGTCCCAATGCGACTTATTGGTCACGCTATTACGATATTTTTTAGAACATAGCAACCAGTGATGACTTGCGGTAGGATTAGAAAATCATCCACGTAATGCCCGATTCACCTGTGTTCGCCACGATTAACCCTTCCGTCTGGCACACTGTAAAGCCTGCCTGGCTGTAAAGTATGCCATTGGATGTCATAACCCCATATAAGGCATCGGATGAAATGTTGACCGTGTGGGGCGGGCAAAGCATTTACTCTGGTTAAAATATAGTGGGTATACTTATGATATAAACATGTGGAGAGATAAAGATTCCTTTAATCTCGTGCGGTAACCGAAGTCATCATTGGTCAACTAAGCACGTTAACGGGTGTATTAATGCTTAAGACATCATTCCACCGTGTTCGTAAGCGATATGAATTGATGCTTTGAATCTATTATCTTATTATGTCCATAATTATGAGTTTAAATAAAGGACATCAGACGAATAATCACTTCTAAATATTACGAAACTTTTAAGAGATTAAAAATATGGTTTTCTATGGCTTTGCATTGTGACATAGCAAATCTTATTATATTATTTTGTATTAAAGCCTGGAGGATTTGTGATTGCGAAAGCTTTATGTAGTTTTTACTTCAGAATCTGTGATGATTGTATAATTTAAGGCTGTTTGAATGATAGTGCCAATTTAAAGTTTGTTTTTAATGTAAACCATGATTATCGGTCTTCGTTGGGTGCTCGGCCAATAACTCTATGAAAGTGCTCACTAATTCATAGGAAGCTATTTCAACCCATGACAGTCACGTTCTATGATTCCCTTGCCGATAGAATGGATGGCACGAGGAACTCAGGATAATGGCGTAAAGCTAGATAAACATTGCCTCAACCCATTGCGTTACTAGTAGACGACGAGGCTAATCTTTTGATTTTGTATTAATTAATCGACACATTTGGACAAACCCCCTACACGCAGAGGTGTCGACATGCGATTATACATAGCATTAACCCAAATCGACAACGGCTTATCGCCTGAAACAATAAATACGATGTTTACAATTGAGTGCCGCTGCTACTACAGTATCTAAAATGCTGCTACTGCTGCTGTTGCTGCAGTGCTATCAACTCAACTGAACTCAGGGGCGGATCCAGGACCCCCGCCCCTAAATCCGTCCCTCAACGTACCATTTATTTCTTTTTCATTTGTGTCAGCTTTTAAAGAATAGATAAATATTAATTTTGGTAGTGAGGCGGCTGCTGCTGATGCTATTACCTGTCTCTTATACACATCTTTGCTGATTTTTTTCCCTTGATGTTTTATGAATGTACTTGGAAGCCTCAATAGGTTCAAGCATAGAAGAACAACTGCACTAACAAGTAAAATATTGCTTTTACCAAGAAATAAACCTCTAATAGTTAACTTCACAGGGCAGTGGTAAATACAGGGAGAAAAGGGTATGCAGGGCTATTATCCGGTACAAGATGCATCTTGATGTTTCAGGAATCAGTTTTATTGTATTCATCTCTCCCTCTCTCCTTCTCTCTCTCTCTCTCTCTCTCTCCTTGCTCCCTCTCTCTTCAACTTCAAGCCGTTAGCCTTGTGACGGTGAGATGCTACTTTTTCCTAAAAAATCTTCATGGTTTAGAGTGTCAGTAGTTTTTTTATTCACAAGTCCCATAAAGTAATAATTACAACACAGTACTTCTAAATAAATAATCTATAAATAAAACTAGACATTTTTGTATAATGGAAACTTATATCGACCACTTTTAAATCCGGTTTTGTAACCAGGAAAGTCTTTGTGACTAAATCATTTATATATTAAGGCCTTCTGAATTCAAGAAATTCTTCACGTCTGAGTTTGTTGTTAAAATTATATCTTAGCTGTAGACCAATGGACGAATTCACCTCAGCTCGTATGGGCGCTAGACGACCGGACGCCGTTTGCTGATTTTCGGTGGCAGTTTAAACGAATCGGCGTTAAATGATGCATATAATGTGCTTGAATGACTTTTTCCCAAGAACGTCGAAAGAAATTTTAGCCTTTCGTTGAATTTATAATTACTGACTATACTGCGTCTGCCGACGGTCGACTGATGAGAGCAATTGACAACGCGACGCGGTTTGCTGATTTTTAGTGGCAATAATTATATGAATTGTCTTAAGCCGGGCACCGACTGCGGTCGACGGTCGTCGGCCGACGAAATTCTATGGAGAGCTCAACGCCCGACGCGCGAGCAACGAATCGTTTTTAACGACATCCGTTCAGACTGCCAGCAGACACAATGGCGCGTAACGCCTATGCGCTCTCGTGCGGTGGTCCCCATGGCCCCCGACCAATGGTGACGTCCTCGATCTGTCACCCTGACGAAAAAGAGTTTTGCTGATACATAACAGCAAAATGTGTCTCTGGCATCGACTGTATACATACAGGCCTATCATTGTATCCAGTGCTGCGGATTTA
The DNA here is from genome assembly GCF_011630105.1 of Anneissia japonica. Lineage (NCBI taxonomy): Eukaryota > Metazoa > Echinodermata > Crinoidea > Comatulida > Comatulidae > Anneissia > Anneissia japonica. The sequence continues at coordinate 740,958 of NW_022751928.1, forward strand.
GTGGGGCCCCCACTAAATTTGTCATTTTTTTATGGACATTAAAAGAAAATCATATTCACAATTTTAAGTCTATGAGTGCCCTTTCCCGCCATCTAGACGTGCCACCATCATAAATGCTATTACCTCAGCCCCAACCATGGTAGGGCTGAGTGGTAGACCCTCCATCTCTGAAAGTTCCTCCCTACTTCCCATCTATTTCAAATTCCTGGATCCACCACTGACATAGGCCTAGGTAGTTTCTGTGTAATTTAAAATGTTTAACCCTTTTATCTTTGAATTTTTAACCCCTTTTTTTCGATTTTTAAAATATTTCTTAAAGAAATTTTACATATTTAAAAAAAAATTGAATTACTGTTTTAACTGGTTTTATAAGTGGTTGTATTTGTTTTTTACTTGTACATGTTGGTATTGACCAAATAAATGAATAAATGAATGAATGAAAGGCCTATCAGTTATTCGTCGTTAAAAATATTAAGAATAACAATGACAAACATGATTAAAAAACGAGCACATCTAAAATCCCACGATAGCGAATGAGACCCAAAAAGTCAGAAATTTGCCGACAAGGGGTCCGACATGTCCGACGGGGGTCCGAACCAAGGGATCGACTATAGAGCCTCGGTCTGGTCCAGGATTAAAACAAATCCCTGGTAGGCTTCACGGGAGAGTTTTTAAAGCTTATTATGAACCAAATTGTGCTTTTAGACCACACCAATTGGGATTGACAATCAAAATAACGCTATTTAGATAGGAAAATCATATTTTTTTAAATGGTTGATCAGCCGACATGTCGTGGCGTCGGACGACAAGGGAATAGAGGCCTGTCCGACATGGGGAATTCCTTACCCACAAAAACTCCCACCAAAGAAAAGGCCCCAGTCTCAGAAAGCCACAGGTCCCCCAACCCTATCGTGAAACGCTTCATCTAATAAAGCTACATTTTACACTAGAAACGATAATAACGCGACGACATATCATCGAGTCGTTTATATTCTTCCACACTGAGCGCATTTTCATCGTGTCGCTGTCATGTCATCGTGTCTAGTGTACATTTAGGTTAACGCTCACAGGTGTGCGTAGTTGGTTTCGTCGGCCGACGGCCGTACGACGCAGTGAGCGCCCGGCTTTAGAATTGATCTGTCGTGTATTGTGCGCCTCGTCAATCGTGTCGGCTCGATATCCCGGAAGTTAAACTGCGTCAGCCGACGGTCGATCGATCCTCGGCCGAAGTCGTCTCCGCCCGTAGGCCTATATTATGTGCCCGGCGTGAATACGATTGTCAGTTGGAGTCTGATGAACGCATCATCGTTGAAAACAGCAGAAATGTTTCAATTCCGGCAAATATTGATATTTGCTCCAATGTGGATTTGGTGTCGACTGCGCGCTTTAATTTACTTCACCGCCAACAAGATAAACATTATTAAATGGAGTTCGTACTATCAATAACACAATCATAATGGCATTGAAATAATTCGAGCATTGTGATAAAGGCCACCAGAGATCGTCAGCATTAATGTTGGTAATTAATGAACTATTCGAACGTGGCTATATCCACGAGATATCAATGGGAATTCATCTTCCGGTTGTTTGATGAATAAGCTACGGCCGTTGCATATCAGTTTTAGCACGATAGTATTTCAGGATTAAACTGGGATTGTTCGGTTTAGACACATGTCGGATCATTTTATGTGATGACAATATGACAAATTGGTGACAGGACCATCTGGAAATGTTTTTCTCCTGAGATCATTACCGTTATTTTAACGCAGACTTTATACCACATCACCCGCATCATTATACGCATTATCATAAGGTCATTGTCACTATCAATTGTTATAATTGTACCGTATCATCATAGCACCGATAATCGTGGTTGTCGTTGTCGACAATATCATCATCAGCCAACAATCATCAATATCATTGTCTCTCTCATAAATCTATCATCACGTTGACATCGTTATCATATTCATCAATATAATTACATTAATTCATCATAATTATTTAGGGCTATTATTGTAATCCTCATCTTTTATCAGTGTTATTTGCTTCTTCCTCATTATTAAGGTATTATTTATTATTATTATTATTAATTATTATTATTATTATTATTATCATTATTATTATTATTATTATTATTATTATTATTATTATTATTATTATTATTATTATTGAAAATGCTTTAAAGTCCTGGAGAATGGAATAGTAAAAATTATTTTTTGCCGTTTTCTTTGTTAGTTTTTCTTGAGCATTAGGATATTTCATGGTTATTTTCTTTATGTTCATGCAAAGCGCATAGAGGCAATGTATTATGTGCTATATAAGACGACTTAAATTAGTATTATTATCATTAATGGAAGCGCTAAAGATGTCACCAATGTACACTATATCGTACCGTATTATTATGATACATTATTGTACGATGAAATATAAAGAACTCGATGTGCAAATACATGTCATCAATCAATCAATCAATCAACACCGCTATAAATATAGATTCCCATTACGTAATGACGGTGTAGCTACATGTGATTTATGATTTCATATTATTACAGTACTCTGACAATTTGAAATCATCGTGCACTTAGCAACCGCCGATACTCAGAGCGCAAAGTGATACGCTCGTTAACTTACGAACTTTAAAATTACGAAATTTAAAACTAAGAAAGTAGGATCACACCTTAATAGAATATAAAATGTTGATTGATATGTTGTAAAGTAAACAGTTGTCAACGCTTAGAAACCATCCACGTATCACGGCTGCGCGAGCAGTAAGTTCATTGAATGTTTAACATTCGGCAAAAGATGAAAGAATACACGAGGATGTGATTGGCCGATGCAGACTGTGACGGCTGAGACGCAGAACTCACTTGCCTCATATATCGAAATGTGTCGTACATTTAAACACTCTTATGCGTTCTAAACAAGAAGAAACAAGTTCTGTAGTCATTGATATATACAAATAAAGGTAAGTTTGAACATTCATTTATTTACGAATAATATTATCTTAGGTCGACATATTGACCACAGGTCTTTGAATTTATATTGTGTAAAGACGGTCGTACGACCGTCGCACACGACGACTTCACATTTGCTTTGCTACATTTGCGATAGACGATGCAACGCCGTCCGCTGATTGTCAGTGGCAATCTGAACGGATCCTCATTGAAAAGACGATCCATTGGGTCTGCGTCTTCGCGTGCGTTCTTCGTCGAGTTGCCGTCGCACGCAGTGAGTAACCGGCTTAAACAGTAGCACGTAAATCAGGTACGTGCGCATGAAGATCACTGTCATGCTAATCCCAACCACTGCCACTGAAGTTAGTTTAGATATATATTATACTATAATGTTTTAATAGGTAGCATCGGGACAAAAGAATTTCATATTTATTAAATTAATAAGGTAGATATTATACTGTGAGTACTACCTAAAGTTAACATGACTTGCTCTTCTCGGTGGGATTAAGCAGTATATTAACAGGTATAACCCAGTCACCAGCGGGCCTATGAATATGCAAAATTTTTTTTTTCTTCACAGTATCATATCATTTTGTAATTGATTAAATTATTCTTGGTAGACTATTTGCGTCAAATGTCGGCAAAATGATAGCTTTACAGTGTTATGTTACGTTTTGGTTTAGGCATACGTCGTCAGATTAAATAACACGAGCCTTTCGGCTATTAAAAATCGTATTATCTATTAGAATTGGGTAACTATGTTCTGTCATGCATTCCCCTACTCTATCTATGTCCAGTGGTTGTTTCTATCTCCAGCGCGATTCATAGTGTAATGTTATAGCATAACATAGTGTAATGTTATAGCATTTTCTGTTTTTAACGCCTTCATATCAAACATAATTTCCCCTATAAGGCTATAAATGAAAGTCCTGTGTTCTTCTTCTGTGTGAGGACAAGTTACACCGAAGAAGAACACAGGAGGGTCTGAAATATTTGTCATTTGATAAATTATATTGCTTCATATTATGTCTACAACTTAAAGCTGTATTTTATTGCTGTCTTTTTACATTTAATATACTGAATCCGGGACCTCCCGATGTCCAGGGGATATATTTTCTACTTTCAATAGGCATACACAAGAGGAGTATGCGTTTCATAATATAACAATTTACAATCTAAATACAGTACCGTACAATTTTACAAACAAGGCCAATAGTGTACATACGGTATAAGCTATATTTAGTGTTCGCATAAAAAGAAAATTACATTTTCTTATACTTATATACCGGTAAATACTGTATGTATTTAATTTTTATAATCAAAGCACATCTCTCTCCCAAAATGCTATGCAACGCACGAATACATCAAACTACAATTTTACAGCACCATCACAGCGCCTTTGAAGAAACCTTCCGACTTTTATTATTTAATAGGTTGAAATAATTTTTGCATGACACTTTATATTCAAAAATACAATATTAAATAATTCAATTGCTACATATCATTATTTTTGTCATTATTATTATTGTTATTATTATTATCATTTGGTCTTATTATCAGTCTACTAAAAGTCTACATTAAAATTACGATGATGAAACACGTTTACGATGATAACACTTTGTAATAGCTAGGATAAACAGTACAGTGCAATGGCGGATCCAGGAATTCGCAATAGAGGGGCCCAGAAAATAAATTTTAACTGATGGCGAGATCACTACTGATTTAATCCACAACCATGGTGGAGTTGAGGTACGAAATTATTTGTCTATGGCACTTCATATGGTCCGTCTATTGAGGTATTTTTTTAATTTATATCATTATAGTATAATATACGTTGATAACAGTATGCTCTTTCGGATTACATCAATATTAAATTAGTAATAAAGGCTGTATTCTGTATTGACAGATTGATTGATTGGATGACTGACTGATTGCTTGATTAGTTGGTTGGTTGATTGACTAAATGTAATGCAATTGACTATGTATATAACACATAATCCACAAACGTCAGTGTTATCCTAACTAATATAATATAATAATGGTCTACAAGCATAAAAGCCCACAGCCTTACGGTTTGCACCACACTTTCCGCATGCGTTCACACTATTAGAAACATACAAAATATTGTGCTTTGTAAAATTGCAGTGGGTTTACTTTTCAGGGGTATCTCATTTTCTCTACGCCTATTAGGGTCAAACCTACCTGCTGTGTACAAGTGACTATTTATTGATTTGAACGTGGTGATTTTTTTTACATAATATTAGCATGACGAATAATGAGCATTATGTAAATTAAGAAATAATGACTTGACAATGGTAGCATTAATAAAACATTAATTATACACTTTGTCCATTGCCATTTACGGCAATTAACCAGACATTTTATTTGAAATCTACTAGTCTGTGCTGCTTTATTCATTAGCCGACAACTGTTGTTAAATTTTAAAAGATTAATAAAAACAAGTCGTACAAGAACCATATATATCTGTGCATTGCCTTTACAGGCCTAATGGCGAAATTTATATAGCTTTTAAAATAGTGTTTTTAGTGTTTTGCTAAGAGAAAGACTTCATGTGATCAATAAAACTATTATTGTGGAGCGCTACTTATTCGAAATACACTCGGTTCAGCCGTTTTAAGTTTGAAATTAAGATGAAGTGAATTCCTACTTACTGTCATTTTGCGTGAATCGTCTTTTCTTGAAATAATTGTTTATAGTAGCCAAAGAGATTCACACAAAGACTGACATTTACGACACGTTCCATTCCATTTGTTTGAGCATTTATGCATTGTTGTATACAACACGTTACTCTTATTATTTTAGTTATATTTTTGGATGGTTCGAGTTGGGTTAGGCTAAGTTTTATATTAGTCAGAACATATTTTGAATCGAGTTGTCTGTTGAGTCAATTTTGTTGTGATTCTGGTTTTTTGAGTTGGATCTGACCGAGGGGATACAGCGGTTCACTGGCAAAGAGTCCATGATAGACCTACATTATATATTTTACACTCCAGCATCAGCACAGGCCTACACCCATGCTGGACACATGGACGAAGGAACAGAACACCAAACTGTGTGTAATTGTCACTTATTTCATACTTAAATGACACCAAATTGTGTGTAATTGTCACTTATTTTATACTTAAATGACTAAACAGACTGGGGACCAGTAGCTCACCTAATCGAGTAAGCTCCCCGTGTAAACATAATTCTAAATATAAAAATTACATTATAATCAAAGTACAATATCTGAAAGCACATTAAAACACGCTGGTATGCTAAAGCAATAGCTAGATCTAAATAATACAAGGTTGTCAACCTGCATTTTCTTTTATTTAGCTAATGCGCAGTCGTTCCATAACTTTCAATAACAACTTCCTTATTTGGGTATATTACGAGTGAATGCTCGTATTAATTCATGCATTCATCCTGTTATACCTGTTGGAGTAAAATCAATTGGGAGCATCCACACTATCTGTCAGTTGACACAAAGAAGTGTAAACTATTAGGCGTAATTGTTATCAACGTTGATGGCGCTATGCTTTACGGTAAAGCTAAGCTGTAAAAAAAGTTTGGTCCATGCTGAATTATATTTTTATTTCTTCTTGTCATTTGTTATTTTATTGCTTGCTATGGTTAAGTAATTCCGAAATAAAAGTTTAATTGAATAGGGCTATTAACATTAATTCTATGGAGATTATTAGACGTTTCTTCACAAAGACCTTTGGTAAAATATTTTGTATATAAATACTTAAATTTAGTAGAGTAGACGAATCAATTTTCATAATTGTAACTACAGTCTTTTAAACATCGGTATAGGTTATTAACAACACCTTTATGAACCTTAGCTCGAGCTGGTTCCAAGACAATAATTGAGCAAAGAATGAGAATGAGTAGTGGGAATTGGTATTAACTATGATCTTAAAGAACTACCGTATCATCAGTTGATGAATATCACTGTGGCATACATTGTGCCTCTTTCAAGATTACGGTATATCCGCACGCTGAATTCTATAGAAATATATTCGAAGCGTTTTGGCACCATGTGCGTATGCAACATCTTCAGTGAAAAATTCTCTGGAATTGTAATTTTAATTCCAAGTACCATGAGATCAAGAAAATTCTTCATTACACGAAAACTACACAAGAGTAATGTACGACCTTGATATTTTGAGGCCTACATTTACTTCAATATCTCTTGCGGGGTAAAATGCTTATTTAAATCTCTGATGGATTTCCTTACGACTCATATCAATACAAACCTGGACACGCGGCAAATTTTACACAGATAGACATTGTTTCCACAACACCTGCTGCTTAAGATGAGAAGGACTATAGTATAAAACTAATATATAACGTCATTAGGAACATCTTACATTATAGTTATCTTAATTTTATAGTAGGCCCCCATTGAATTAGTATACATATGGTAGCTTATATATAATATGGGTCAATGACAGGTCGATCGCATTACTTTAAATTGGCTTTACTTTGCAGAGTTACAATATATACCTGTAAGTACACCTCGGATACCAGACTTAACGGAACCTTTGCTGCCAAAAGCCGATGCTCAAATGCTTTTAGCACATGACCTCATTTATCACGAGAACACAGGCATTATGGCTACATTTATTATACATGCCTATTTTGTAAAGTTTGTTTTTAATTTTAAAAATAAATAATTACAAAATAGAAATTATCAGGATTAACACCAATTTTACTTGCGAGTGCCAACCTGTGTGTTGGTCATTGGCCGAAGGCAAGCGGACCGGGAAGAAAGTTGAGTAGTAGGCGAAGGGGCCTGGATGGCAAAAATAAATAAATTAAAAAAAATAACCCATTGTATTGGTAACAAGAAAGAGAGTATACACATATTATATTCTTTGAAAACATGGTTGAAAAATTAATAATTTTCGTACCAGTGAATTTCTTTAATGCACTAGAATGTCACTGCTGAAAATTAGGATAGGTTCAGAAACATAATAGGATAATAATAGGTCTAGAATCTTGCCATCAGTCGGAAATGTCAAATGCCTTCATCCACCTTTCTCCTAATGATAATGAAAAGAGATTTTAAAGGGAAAGTTTGATATTAAGACAAACCTAGCTAGTCCCAAGACTCGGCGTTGAAACCTTTATTGTATTTTTTGTTTATTTCCTCTTAATATTTTCCACTTTGCTAATGACCACATATTATCTACGATATTTCGTCTAATTAATTTTTGATGAAAATCGTAAAGATTATCCGAATGATCTTGACAGAATCCATCAATGATCAATAATCAGCAAATTACTACCGAATATTTCAAAGTGTGTTTGGATGCACTTTTGTAAGATTCGTATCAATCATTTCTTGATTAGGAATTCGTTTACGGTTAGAAATCTTGAATTATGACTTTTCCATTTGGATGTTTTCAAAAATGATAAACTAAAACGTCATATTCGAATAGGAGAATAAAAGAGAAGGAAAAATATATTTTTTTAATACTAGCATTAGGTGAATTTAAGTTTGCAGGCCTACTTATGTCATGTTTACTCAGAGAACTGTTTAATCTTTAGCATTAATACAGAAAATTTATAAATTTATAAATGATCAACAGTTCAAGTATGATTTTCTTTTGGGATTTTGGGATAATGCAAGGACGTAACTTCCGTCGGAACAAGTGTTCAGAAATGAATATCGTACAGTTATATAAGCCATGGTACTATTGATTTTCCCCTATAAATCTCTAGAGTGCTGGATCTGTAATTCTCTCTTAAATAATATAAATAATTTAATTCTGTTTATTTAGTTACGAAAGTACTATTGTAACGAGGCCGTAAATGACCTAAGAAGTAGGTTTACGGCATACCATAACATTTAACATTTATTCATCCGATTCGCGACCTAAAAACTCGATAAAATCATTCGAACACTGACAAATTGACCTTTGCGGAGTATCAATCCAACTTAACAACTGACCAATCAGAGCATCGTTAAGACTACGCGATTGTCCCACAACCGCACCTGTCGCACAATTAATTCCGCACGTATTAATGAACGTTTTAGGGGAGCAACTATATCCAAGGGCCGGGGCTTAGTTGGAAGGTCAATTATGCCGTAATAGAGATGCGTGTCGACACGTTAAAGATTTATGCCTAAACTGTGACGTTTTATTTTCTTTTCATTAAAATCATGAAAAAAACTAGAAGGTGATTGGTTCAAATTGCGCTTAATACATGCTAGCCTGAATTAGGGCACATTGCGATTAAGCATATAGAATTGTATTAAACCGCGATCATTACGCTAATGTAACGCAGTTTATGTGTTTATGACGGTAAATGTTGTTATTGAGCTTTCAAATCATGTTTAAAGTGGCCGTCATACGGTTGCAAATCATACTTCTGATGAGCTCACGATAATCCTCGTCAAACTGAAAATCACAGGAGCACTCCTTTCTGTGATTGGCTTGATGCAGTGCGTAACCACAGATGCGCGTATGGATCTTTAGTCACGCGACTATAAAGATGTGAAGCTGCCAATATAACAAAGTTTAAAATAGTTATTACGGAAATTGATCTAAGTGTGCTTTAATGAAACGAGGCGACATCAACGAGGCAATACTACACAACTTAACAAAGCGTACAGTATTTCAAGGATGCTACGCTGATTACTAATTATTATACTTCGTGCCGCCTTTTAAATGGTTTACATAATAACGACCTAAGGCCTATATCTTTTTACGATTAACATTAAATTGTAAATCAATGTTCGTCAATTCAACAGAGAAACGATAAATGATTTCGTATGTATGGTATTCTATACATTAGGCCTATATAGTAATATTTATCTACCTCATCTGCCTCAGTCTCGGGATGATAAGTTCCTGACATTTCGTGATCTACGTTACATCACAACGATTTACAGACAATTATTTGATGGCGCTATTTCGAAAATGGTCTGTTCTCGCCCGGCCCCCCCCCCCCCCCCCCTTTAAAAAAAAAAATACTAAAACATGACGTAAACTACATGTCATGGTTTTACAGTATTTCGTTTTTACGAATTATTCTGAAACCGGATACACTGTCAGCAAATCAAATCAAACATCAAATCAAACTTTAATTTCCCTTCTGAACAAAAGAAAATTGATAGAAAATGAAAGAAATAAATTACAAGAAATGAAGATTACAAAATTTTGTTTTCTGAGTAGATCGTCAGGTCACTGAAAACGATCCGTCGTGCGCCTCGTGGTTTTCTTATGCTACACAGTTAGCAGCAGCCAAGGGCGTCGATCTGTGGTTGAAAGTGGGCGGTGGGGGGGGGGGACGAAATGCAAAATAAGCAAGCCTCGGTTGGGGGCCAGGGGCTGCCTAGGGTCCCGGTGAGGTCCAGAGGGCAAAGCCTCCGATAGCTCGGGCGCCTAAAGCCTTTTATAATTGATTTTAAGGAATGTAGTTAACATTTACTTCCATATTACATTTTCAAAATACAGTGGCAGATCCAGAAATTTGAACTAGAGCTGGGCCCAGGAAGGGACGTTTACAGATGGAGCCCCACCATGGTTGGGGCTGAGGTGGAGAAAATTTATGATTATGGCACCTCTAGTTGGCCGAAAATGGCACTCTCAGACTAAATTTTAATAATTTTCATTTTTCTCCACTGGAATACTCATCATAAACTGTTATTTTAAAAAATTATTCTGGTAATCATTATTATACCCGCTTATATATTTCGTGCAAACTAACACTCATAAAAATAATGATTTATTATCTACTGATTAGCATGTACGGTACTTTTAAAATCAATCAAGAGGTTTTTCTATTCTCCTCTTTTTGAATTTCACTTTTGTGCAAGTACCCGTAATATTACGACTACACTGTGCCCCTTGAATCTGCCACTAAAATAATAAGTTTTTTTAAATTACCCTGGTAATCATAATTATGACCGCTTATATACTTCGAGCAAAAAAACATTCATAAAAATAATGATTTATTATCTACTGATTAGCATGTAGTACTTTTAAAATCATTCAAGAGGTTTTTCCTTTTCTCCTCTTTTTGAATTTCATTTTTGCGCTATAGTATTGCGACACTATTGTGAGTGGAAACACACCGTCTAATTAAAGGTAGGAGATGGAGAATTTACTATCAAACAGGATTAGGGATATAGGAAGCACACAAAAGATTAGTTAGCATTTTGATTTCACAAACATAAAGGGGATTTACTTAATTTATCATTATCAGTGGCGGCTCCAGGAAAGCGAAATAGAGGGGAGACAGGGAGGGACTTTCACAGTTTGGGAAACCAGATAATCTCAGCCCCGGCCATGGTTGGGGCTGGGGTGATCATTATGACACTCCTAGATGGCCGGAATTGGCACTCTTAGACCTAAATTCTAATTATAATTTTCCGGTTTTTCTCCCTTTTTTTTAAATAATTGTGAACAATTTAAGAGAGGGCATGGGTCGGCTCGGCCCCACTTGAATCCGCGGTATTATGACGTCATTGCGAGATTGCGTCAACATAACACTGGAGTTTGTAAACTCGTGGTAGGCCTATCACTAATTAGATATGTCGAAATAGATAGATCTGTCCGTGTAAAAGGCTGTATACTTATTGTTTAATAACGGCTATATAAAATTCAATTGACTAACTATTTTTTTTTGAATTAGGAAAAACCTATGTATGCAGATAATATTAAACATTAGTATGTACGTACGGGTAATAATATTATACAAAAGGAATAAATCGTTTGAGTATAAATTGTGCACTTTTGAGTTTGTAAAAATATTGGCCTATAATAAGTTAGCCTCTGTTAACCTTTCCCGTTGCACCAATAAAATCGATGTAGTGGTTACTGAGATGGTTACGAAATGAATTGCGTTTTTACTCGGTTTTGGTCCGGAAATACGTACAGCACTTGGAAAAGTTAACAGACAAAATTCATGACAGTCATGCGTAATTGTTATTCTTTCCATTCGCTATAAAAAGTGTCCCCATTGATCGACGCCCATGGCAGCAGCAGCAGTAGTTACTAGTAGCAGTAGGTAAAAAGCATATACTGGGTATTGGCTTTATTGAGCAAGGTCTAACACATATTTTCCGCATAGGGGGTTGTGACACATATTTGTTGTGAGAACTCAGAAATAGCACTCGTCACACAGGCCTAAAATTAATCAGTCATAATAATAAGCTTTTAGAATTATACACATGAACACAACTTCGAGCTGCGTGATGCATTGTCAGGAGATTTCAGTCACGATTTTCTAGTTTTGTTATTGCAGACTTGCCTGAAAGGCTTCAATGTGATACTCTTCATGGTATGTGACGGGAATAAATTCCAGTCAGAGATCTGAAGACAAAACTATTCATATTATGGATTCTTTACTAATTTCATTCAAGTAACTTTATATTACCTAGACATGTTTTCAAGTTAAAGTATAATAGAATGGGAGGTGTAGCTACCCCCAATAAGAGGACGGTATCCATACGTTAGCTTGCAATGGGAGCTGACTCAGCGCTTACAGCACACAGCAAGCGCATAGATGACCCGATTGATATCACAGGATGGCCAATTTTTGTAAAGTTTATTGTTTCGGGCGCTTATAATAATTTATTATAATAAACCGCTTTCACACATAGAAAAGAACCTTACATTTTGTGTAATAAAGGATTATTAACGTTTCACTTTATGTAATTCTCTTGTGTTATAAGTCTCTCTATCGATAGCCTTAGATGACTTATTAGCGTGATTTAATCATCGCAGCACTCAAGCCATCTGGAAGGCTATGGATTTACTGGAATTTATCTGATTGTGCAACAGTACAATTACCATTACTTAATTCGATATTAGCAGCGGTAATGTGTCTTGAATGTTTCATAATATATGGACAATTTACGCCCTTATTACTGTAGATATTATTTGATTGGTCATGACACGGGATTGGCAATTAATTAAGCTAAAGAAAATGCAGCCGGTAGGTTCAATGGACATTGCGTATAATAAAAAAAAAATATTACGATACACGTAATTATGATGACACTGTATATTTTATTCCTAAGTTTCATCGATCTAACAAAATATAATAATTAAATAAATTATTTATACGTTAAACTAACACTGTTTTGATTTGTTGATTGATTTTATTTCGTTTCTCATGATAAAAAAAAAAAGAAAAGATAAAAAATACAGATTTAAAGTTAGAATTTGCGGAAAAAGAAAACAAAAACAAAAACAAACAAAAAAACAAAATTAAAAAAAAACCAAAAAAAAAAAAAAAAAAAAACAAAAAAAAAAAAAAAAAAAAAAAAAAAAAAAAAAAAAAAAAATAAGATAAAAAAAGAAAAAATAAAAAAAA
>NW_022751928.1:754263-760337 GCF_011630105.1 Anneissia japonica
GAAAAAAAAAAAAAAAAAAAACCAGAACAAACATGGAAAATATTATAAGATTTAAGATATAAATATCCAGTATTACAGTTTTGGCCATTTATTACAGCTGTGGAATTGTATTATTTTTTGGTATTCTTTTTCTAATTGAATTTTCAATAAAGAGATTATTAAAAAAGCAATAAACAACTATAATCAATAAATTTAAAAAACGCCTTTCGGTGTCATTTTCTTCTCATGAACTAATGACTGCAATAAAACATTACACCTACTTATATAAGTCTGCGGTTTGTTCGTTCGTTTAAATAGAAATTGTTCTCTGTTAAATCCTACATTGACAATTATAATAAGAGTATTTTGATCAGTAACATATTACATTCCTTCTTTTATTGCCGATATCAATTAAATGTTGACTAAAAACGATGGTACATACGGTGCTAAATGACGTACTAAGGATGATCACTTTCTCAGATGACAACATAATTGAAAAGCGAACATTCCAAAAGTGATCCCATTCTATAGCAACCTAAGTTGTATAATCTTCATTCAAAATGCTGTAAGACTAGGCCTAATAAACGGTTCAGGAAAGAATATATATTCATTTTCTATGTACAAAATACTCATAGTAATCTGTATTTTTCTCTAAAGAAATAAAATAAATTGTTGCATTTTTTTAGGCCAGATTCAGAGTTAAAATTCACGAGAAAATGTCATTTAATTCATTATATTGTAGTAGTGTACCGCGCCTCCAAAGTTACAGTTGTAGATTCGTGCGCGACTCCAAAACATGTCTTACTCCTCAAAAAGTTTCTCAAATCATCAACGTAAATTCGAACTGATATTGCAAAATGATATGAAAGACCAAATTTTATTTGAAATAATAAAAATTTATTTTATTTTAAACTTCATTGGTACAGCTCATCTATCATTAAAACTTCCTCTACCATTTCCAACCTTGGCGTCACATTTGATGACAAGCTTTCCATGCAAAATTACATTGGTAAACTCATAAAATCTGTTAACTTTCATCTACGTAATATAGCACTTATCAGAAAATACTTATCAAAACGAACTACGGCTCTGATTATTCACACTTTCATTTTCTCCCGACTTGACTATTGCAATTCTCTTTTATTTAACATTCCTAAAATCCAAATTAACAGGCTTCAACGACTACAAAACTCTGCTGCACGCATACTAACATTTACTAACAGACGCACTTATATTACCCCCATTTTACGTGAACTTCATTGGTTGCAAATTGATGCCAGAATTCAATATAAAATCCTTTTACTGACTTATAAGTCACTAACTCTCAATCAACCCGCATACATTAATCAACTTCTTCCCAAATATGTGCCTGGCCGTTCCCTACGGTCATCTGATCTCAATTTTATTTCTGTCCCTCGCACCAACACTAAGACCTTCGGACACAGATCATTTTCATTTGCTGCAGCCACACTCTGGAACGCACTACCACTTCACATTAAAAAATCAACATCAATTGCTTTATTTAAAAAATCACTCAAAACGCACTTATTCCAACAATAACAACATGCAGGTCATCGTGGAGCTATGTGGGAGTGTTTCAGTCAGTTGTATGAGATAAAGTGCACTCGAGGGGCTAGATCTGCGCATACCCTAGGTATCCGTTATGATGAGCAATATGGGTGTGATACTCGCCATGATAGCAAAAGGTTGCAGGTTCGAATCCCGCCAGACACCCTTTTTTCAGACGTTTTTGTTAAAGGGCTATACTTGATACGACTATAACATCTTCATATTCGAGCACTGTTAGTATTATTTATCTATTTGTTTACAATGTGTTTACTGCTGTCTCTTATTATTATTATTATTATTCTTATTATTATTATTCTTATTATTATTATTCTTATTATTATTATTATTATTATTATTATTCTTATTATTATTATTATTATTATTATTATTATTATTATTATTAGTATACATACTGCAAAACCTCGAATTGAAGCCCTGGGCTTCTTTTTTTGCGAACTTCCGATGGATGGGCTTCTTTTCGAGATAGGCTTCTTTTCGAGACTACAGTACTTTAGGCTTTAGCAAAGCAAAGAGGGGAGCTTTTTCTTTTCAAAATAAATGCTGTAAATTTTGTGAAGCCACTGTAACATCAATCTGTATCATGGAGTGTATTTAACTGCCATTAAATGACTTAAACTACTGTATAAACCAAGCTTGTATTTTTTCCCCTGAAATTCATGTACAGTGTATGTACTGTATTATCTCGAAATGAAGCCTAAAAAGGGCTTCAATTCGAGGTTTTACGGTATTTCATTAATGTGATTTGCCTGCTGATCGTTTGTGAAACATGCAGCCCGATATTGGATGTGTTTGGAATAATAACCTTTTAGACATATTTTTATAGCACTTTTCACAATAAATATCTTCTCAAGAAAAAATATACATGCCTAGGCCTTATTTACAAATAACCCAGGAAATACCGCCGTAACCTATTAACAAATGATGCTTTAGAAACTATGTACACATTTCATTCAAAATGTTGGTACAGTTGACAACATACTGTGACACACTTCTGAAAGTAAAATATGCATTTATTGAATCGAGGTAAAACGAAATATTACGTCTATCATCCTGAAAACACTCAAAACTAGAGAAGTCACTCCATAGGGCATACCTCCGTCATTTGCCCGCCGGACAATATGCAGACCGTGTATGATAGGGATTCCATTATTTTCTTTTATGAATGAAGGTAAAAAATCATACTTCCGTGAGCTTGACCTTGTCCTTGTCCTTGACCGTTCATATCCAAAATTTAATCATCTCTTTCTTACATCACATGTACCATCCCATTACATTTTATGATGATCCATTCCTTAGTTTTTAGGTAATTTTGCTAATAGACAGACAGCGGCCAATACATCCTCCTTGGCGGAGGTAATAATGTGTTTACTTTCCAATAGTTAAAGCATTTTTTCTTAGTAGGTGTTATGTGAGCTACCGAATGTCTACAAACTTGATTCAGTTCAAAAGTCTTAAAACTAGGTTTATGATAGCTGTATAGCATGCGTTTGCTCCACAGGCAATATGAGCTGTTGGTTTTTAACATTTTCGCGCTTTTTTATCACTTTCTTTATAGAATATTACATTTCCCAGTTAGGCTGTTAACTTGATTACTCAGGGCAAGTGCTTCGTTTAAGAAATATGTTAAGTACGAAATATGGGTATTATATAATATTATACTTCCAGATGCAATTATGAGACTGGAACCCTATAACCATGAAATGTAGATGTAATCATTTCAAAAGGTTAAGTACTGCAATTTTACAATTATTATAGTTTTCAGAAAACAGGTTACATAGAGATTGACATACTTTTGGTATTTTATACATGTAAGTCCATGTAGGCCTATCAGTCATTGCAAATGATGCAACATGCAGGTCATCGTGGAGCTATGTGGGAGTGTTTCAGTCAGTTGTATGAGATAAAGTGCACTCGAGGGGCTAGATCTGCGCATACCCTAGGTATCCGTTATGATGAGCAATATGGGTGTGATACTCGCCATGATAGCAAAAGGTTGCAGGTTCGAATCCCGCCAGACACCCTTTTTTCAGACGTTTTTGTTAAAGGGCTATACTTGATACGACTATAACATCTTCATATTCGAGCACTGTTAGTATTATTTATCTATTTGTTTACAATGTGTTTACTGTGCTACGCAGCAAACCTAATTGGGTTTCAAGATTAAAAATTTCTTTATTTGTGGCCTTTCGGAAAATTTGGTATAGGCTATCACATCGCAATAAAGAGTGTAAGATTAATACAAAACAAAGAACAAAAAATTAATTATAATTAGCTTAGAATACAGGACCCATATGGCACCGAAATACCCTGAATGGAAGACGTTGTGAAAAATGTGAAATGCTGAAATACAAAAACCATTGACGTTGTACGTACGGTAGTTAGCGGCGCCCTTGCCACGGATACACTAGAGTTCCTATCTCTATATAGGAACTCTAGGATACAAAAAAGTCATAATATATATAAAGAGCCATTTTGTGTCCAACGCGATACGCGTCGGTCTGTATCCAACGCGATGTGCGTTCCTCCTGTGTATAATATTGTATAATACAATTAGCGGCCTCCTGTAGTATTTAATTTAACCTTTTTAGGAGTTGAACTTCATGTAACTATATTTATAATTTTTTTAATGATTTCACTACTTTATATCCTATTTCATATTATACTGTATATACTGTTATAATTTACTACGGTACTGTATTTTTAAGCAGTTCTTTATTCCTTGTCGATAGTCGGATAGCCCCTCTATGGCAAGCATTCTTCAATTAGGCAATCGAATATTCGAATTCTAAAGATAAATACTAAATCACGCTTTTGATATTAAATAGTTATCAATTAAGTAATAACATCATAAACACAATTAAACATGTGAAAATACTGTGTAAATTACCTAACTCGTATACTTTGCATGTGTTCATTGGGAAGATTTGGACACAAAAATGGACGGTGTATACCACGTGACTTTCGCAAACCGAGGAAAGGAATGTCGCATCTCTTTATATATATATATATGGCTCTGGGATACACGACTCGGTCTGATTCAAAGATTACTTATTTAGTAAAAGTAGTAATAGGCCAATACATAATTTTATTACATGACTATTATATTACATATCTAGTTAGGCCTATTACTTCGTACAGTGCTTAAGTACAGAAATTGTCACTGTGATTGTACGATGTTTGTCGGCGTGGCAAGGAAAAGAATGAGTAATCCTAACCACTTTCAAGGCTAGTGTTGCAAATTTACAATTCTCTATTCTTTTTCTACTCACTGTGTTTTTGTTATCACAAGTCAATGTAGTGCCTTTCATTATAACGGGAGGGGGTTAATTACCACGCTAGAGGGGATATTCCTTATTTAATGAGAGGTAAATAAACAAAATACATGATATAGGGATGTTATGCTGAGTTTAGAAACATATTTAGAAAAATGAAGCGCTGTAATAGTGGTATTTATAGCATGCTCTTAAGTATCGTTCGCAAAAAATGTTAGTATTAGCACAAAATTACTAATGTACATTGCGAAAATGTGCAACGTTAATTACTTAAGTAGAAATAATATGAGTGAACTGACGTATAAACAAGTTGTTTATTAACCTAAATGATCATTGATTGCCTAAAAACATACTAAAAGTAAAAAGTAATAATTGTTGATAGAAGGCCATGAACTTTTAGAAAAGATAGTGACAATTATGAACTGCTATTACATTAATCGACCAAAGGGGATTCATGAAGGTCTGCACGTAACAAAAACAACCACAGAATCATTAGGTCTACGCACACAAGGGCAAAACAAAACAAATAACGAAATACACATAAAAAGGCCTAGTCAGTATACTTTTTGCAATGAATGTAGTGTTACATCTAAATACATCGCTTGTAGAAGATTTTTTGGACGAGCACGAACTTGTATACTTATTTTGTGCTCTCCATTCAATCTCATCGGCCAACATCGGTGTAACAGAGTTTGCACGGTTTTAGTTTTCAGAACAATTTTATTGAATTCATTGATAATATGCTCTCACGCATGAGTCCAAGAATCGAAAAAGAGCTCAAGGTGTCTATTAATCATTGATAGGCATGCTCAGTGTTTAGATTTACAGCATGCATGATGGTCTCGAAATAATTGATGACGTCACGTGTGATGAATACAATTTAATTAAATTTAGAGGGCTGAATGCTTTAAGAATTGTAGTTTTTGTCCGTTCGGCTCTTACATTACAGCGTTTACGTTTTATTTTTCTCTGTCGTAAAACCATGCAACGTTGCGCTTATCAGCATAAATGACGAACATAAACGTAACTTTTCAAACGTACGTGTTGGGAAATATCGTAGACATACAAACTTCAATAGGTCTATCGAGTTATTTATAACGTATGCAACTCGGTTACAAGAAACTTCGTTTCCAAATCTTTGATACTAAAAAATAAACATAATTGTTTATTATTGTATTCAGAAGGCTCACGTGTTGCATTTAGTACAATTATATATACACATAAAAACCAGTC
>NW_022751928.1:760419-769635 GCF_011630105.1 Anneissia japonica
TCTTCGAACAAAGCCCTCCAGCGAAAACTTCCTTACGATCAGTGGTATAAAAACTGCTTCTGGGGGAAATTAAACCTGCGATCTCTCACTGACAAGGCAAGTGTCACCGCTATGACAACAAGTCGTAGGTTCAGTCCCCGCAAAGCATACATTCATGAAACGTTTCAATGAAGGGCTTGCTCGATACGATCATAACATAAATTGTTCTTATACTTGAACAACGTTTCTATCAAACCTAAGAAGGCCAATCTTAAGATGTTGGCTAAACTCATAATTCTTCGTAAATTAAGCGGGTTATGTGATGTTACATTACGCTATCCGTCTACTTTTTTTTTTGTTTTAGGCCAAGACATATTCGGAACCGTAGCATTCAGAAGGCAATTACAGTAGTCCAAACGTGAGAAAATATTGAAGCAGTTTGAGCTTAAATGATTAAACCACTTTAATTAGAGAATGACCGCCATAAAATTGAAGGCTATTATTCATTATTTAAATGACATGTTTATCAAAACGATTTCAAACTGTGAGTGAAATTAGTAATTACCAAACGCTAAATGGTTTCCCAAATTTTACTAAGATCCTACATTCTAAATATAATATAAATAAAGAAAAGGAAATCATTAATACGAGCCAGCCCTTTTTCTTTACAAGTTTACCGGTGACACGATCAGACCATTTCAAATGAATCAATGTGATTGGCTCAAAGTAACTTTTTTCTGTTATAAGAAGCATTCTGATTGGCTGATTGTTTATTTCAGTTTGGGAATATGACGCGATCTTTTGTATCACGCTTTCACTGATTAAATATTAAAGGAATTTAATTATTTTAACCACATTGACATCTTGGACGGGTGATATCAACAAAATGACGGAACAGAGATTGGCAGCATGATTATGATCTGTTGCTAATCGAAACGTCGACGTGCAATCGTGACCCCCGTAGCTCGACTTAGGAAGGCGGATGCCGCAGAATGATTTATGAGGATATCTTATTAAATATATAGCAACAGGGACTTGGTGCATCATCCTACGATTTAGTGGACGTTTTATATTTGTATTATACGTGTAATTATCTAGCTATCTTAATAAACACACTTACAGTATCTTATTATTACTATATATCATGACGTTTTTCATAGTCTCTACACTCAATCAACGCGGTTGTTAAGTTATTTTACAGGGCTATCATTAAACAAACATCGTGTATGGGTGCATCGCTTTCGGCGAAATCATGATCGTAAGTTATCGTAAGTAATGCTAATCCTTAGTCCGTCATTTTTTTAGCTTTCAGGGTTTGTATTTTAGAGTATCTTTCACTTTCATGGATATCGTAAATCTTTTTTAAGCATAATAGGCCTATCACATATATAGTACACAATCACGAACGCTACTTCAGAGTTAACAGTAAACTTCTTAACATTATAAAATGGACCTACATCAACATTTCTGCTACCTACCAGGGTAATGTTAGAACAAATATCTTTTAAAAAAAACAAATATTGGAGGACTTTAGGCCTGGTAATTTGTTGTTGTTAATAAAAAATCTTATGATATCACGTAATAAAATAAATGGCACATCAACACACGTAAAGTAGGTGCAGTTTTCTAGAACCAATGTTAGTCTTCGAAGTAGTAGTTATGTATGTAATACTACCTGTCTCTTATACACATCTATACACGACTCGGTCTGATTCAATACTACTACTACTACTACTACTACTACTACTACTACTACTACTACTACTACTACTACTACTACTACTACTACTACTACTACTACTACTACTACTACTACTACTACTACTACTACTACTACTACTACTACTACTACTACTACTACTACTACTACTACTACTACTACTACTACTACTACTACTACTACTACTACTACTACTACTACTACTACTACTACTACTACTACTACTACTACTACTACTACTACTACTACTACTACTACTACTACTACTACTACTACTACTACTACTACTACTACTACTACTACTACTACTACTACTACTACTACTACTACTACTACTACTACTACTACTACTACTACTACTACTACTACTACTACTACTACTACTACTACTACTACTACTACTACTAATACTACTACTACTACTACTACTAACACTACTACTGCTACTATTACTACCACTACTACTGCTACTACTACTGCTGCTGTTGCTGTTACTACTGCACTGCTACAGTACGGTAATTAACTTAGTAGTAGTAGCCAGTTGTGGACCTTGTTTTGTCACTGCCGTTTTACTGTTAT
Source organism: Anneissia japonica (assembly GCF_011630105.1). Lineage (NCBI taxonomy): Eukaryota > Metazoa > Echinodermata > Crinoidea > Comatulida > Comatulidae > Anneissia > Anneissia japonica. Next base: position 762,698 of record NW_022751928.1, read on the forward strand.
TCAATATGTTTGTACCTACAAGAACATAGCGGTATTGTTCATTCACCTGTTATTTGAGGAATAAGATGATTGTCATTTCAAAGTATAGTTAAAAAGCTAATAACTTGCTGGAACCAAAGCGGTTGGCTGAGAGGTATTGTTCCTGCTGCTTGTGCTGAATACCCCGGTTCAAATCCAGCCAGCATCGGGTTTTACTGGAGGCTCATCGCGAATAACCCTCATATTTTCTTGTGTGTATATGTCTGTAGTTAAGTCGAGTACCGCTGCCCAAATTTCCGATTAGAATGAGGGCAGAAAGAAGCTAAAGAATTATAATATATTATTTATTATTATTATTATTATTATTATTATTATTATTATTATTAATATTATTATTATTATTATTATTAAATATTAATGTTGTTAAAAATAACTGTCGGTTAAGTCTAATACAGTTGGATAGCATGTATTATTCATGTATTAGAAAGAAAAATAAATTTAAGTAAATAACGAAAGCTTGAGCAATACCCATTTTCAGAATACATGTTTACTATTCAGTCCCTCTCCTTATCCTGCCCTTCAAAAATTAAAACAAAGTTGTTTCAAGTTGTCTATAAGAGTTTAATATTTTTATCATGTGAATTAATTTATAAATTTGATTACAACAGTTGAAATCTCAATCTTAGTAATATTAGTATGGGTGTGTACTAGCATCGTTGAAGGTGACGACGATGATTATTGGATTATGAGATGACATGGATAAAAGTGGTGCTGCTAATGTTGCTATGACGATCGTACGACGATGACGCAAAATTTTAGACCTTAAAATATTAAAGGAATATGTTCTGTCTCTATGATTTATTTCAGAAGCATACATAGAAAGAGCAACCATGGACAAATACGTAATTTCAACGTCACCGACGATAGACCAGAACATATCTGCGAATGCAACTACGTACCCCGAAGGCGTGACGTTCACTACCGTTGACAAGATTATCATTACAATTTTTATGCCAATCGTTGTTACAATTGGTATAACAGGCAATGTTGCCATCATCATCGTGTTTTTGAGAATAAAATCAATGAGAACATCAATGAATATCTATCTGGCTAGCTTAGCCTTAGCGGATGTCATGTTTTTGTCCAATGCTCCGGTTACAATCTGGAAAGCGTTCGCTGCTGGAGATCTCATCGAAGACAGTTCATTCAGCTTATTTTATTGCAAGCTCAATACATATCTCGTTGACTCTAGCTATCACGTGAGCTCTTTGACTATCTTGGCGTTGACGCTGGAGAGATATTTTGTTGTCTGTTGGCCATTGAGATTCAAAACCACAAATGTTCGACCAATAGCCATCGGTGCAACGCTTTGTTGTTGGGGCGTTTCTTTGGTTTGGAATTCCCGTAAGTTGGTCTTTTTAGGTTTCAAGGACGAAAATGTTATGCACGAAGGAGAGGTTGTAGATATTAAGACCTGTACGTATTATTCGACATCGCACACTGGTGAAGACATCTTGCACACCATCGACGCTGTGTTGTTTTTTCTCATCGCTATTGTAATTTTCATTCTCTACTTCTTAATGATTTCTATGGTGCAGAAGATGGCGAGGACACAGAGAACGCTGTCACGTTCTTTTATGGTAAAGCACAGGGCTCAGAATAAAATACTGAGAATGCTTATCCTTACCGTCAGCGTCTACATTTTGTGTTTAAGCCCTTTTCAAATTCTAAACATATGGTCTATTCACGGAAAATTACCTCATGAAGTTGCCGTCGTGTACATAAACATTAGTCGCTGTTTAGTTTACATAAACTCTTCTGCTAATCCGTTCATTTATAATGTATTTAATGTGAGGTATAGGGAAGCATTTGTGGAATGTTTTTGTAGTTTTCCCGGGAAAAGACTCAGCAGGACGTACACCAGAGGAAATGAACTCTCGCCACGAAGAACTCAAACTATGCTTACGAAGATGAATAGTAACAAATCAACAACATCAATGGAAAAGCCCTATATTCACTGACATTTCACAATTACTTGATGACAAGTAATTTTTTGCTTTTTATTATAAACATACAGCGATGAGTTTGTGTAATTTAAAAGATCGTGGAAGCCTCAACAATGTCGCCACTATCAGCAACATTTAAGGCCAACTCAGACAGCGTCGTACGACGCAGCCCGACGCGATTTGTTGTCGCGTCGGGTCTGTGTGAGTTAAACGCAGACGCGATGGTGTGCGTCGGGGGCAGTCGCGTCGTAGAATATTAAACATGTTTAATATTTCTCACGACGGCTTAAGACTGTCCCCGACGATAAATCGGGTCGGCTGCGTCGGCCGACGCTGTCTGAATTGGCCTTAATACATAATGACTGTCATCATTGGTTACCTACGATATAACAATATCATAAAATAAATATCTTTTTTCAATGAAGTGCTACAGAATCCGTCGACGACAAAGCTTCAGAGTCTTCTGAAGCTGCATAAAAAGGAATACTCCGTGAGCTCTCCATGGTCTCATTATGAAACCACATAGTTGATGGCAAAGTTCTTGGCGGAATTCATTCTGAATGGAGCTGTAACAAGTGGCACGTCATCTTCTGCAGCGTTAGTGAGCTTAAAATGCTTGCGGTTGGAACAAGGAACTATGAAGGAAGAAGTGAAGGAACTACTGTATAGACTATTTGCTGCGGAAATCACACCAGGAACATTCTTTTGTTCGGAGTGCCGTTGCAACGTTTCATTTGCTCTGCATTATACTTCTATGCGTCTTTTAATCGCCTCTTTAAAAAAAAGTTTCTCTCGATGTCAGTCTAAACAAATTGACTTCTATTAGGCTACTGTTTGGAGTAGATATTTACATGTAAATAATCTTAATGTATGTAAGTGTAATCAAATACGAGAACTTTTTCATAAATATATAAATGATTGTAACATGATTATATATATAGATATTGAAATTATGTAGTACCGGTAGTTTGTAAAAATATAAATATATATTGATGAGACCTATATCATGTTTTGTGATACTTTTTGTAGTAAACTAACTATACATTATATATACGGTAGTGTATGCATAGATTACAATGAAAAAAAAATAGTAGTCAAATAGTTTAATAAATTTTAAGCATTTCATTTTTGTAAGTTTATATATATATATATATTATATATATATAAATATACTACTCCTAACTAACTCATAGGGTGAAAAATCCTTTGTCTACTTTTCGCCTTAACGTCGTTAAAATTTCCCCTTAGCGGCAGTATTTTCGCCTTAAGTTATTATTTCTAACCCTCTCCATTGTTAACGTTTCCCCTATGGTAGTATAGTCGTATATATATATATATATATATATACTGTCTCTTATACACATCTAGATGTGTATAAGTAGCTGATATAATAATTAGACAAACAGAACATGAATGGGGGGATATTATACTCATATATTATTTTTAGCACAATTCTACTATGTACCAAAAAATGCAGTTCCGCTAGGCTCGCACGATCCCAATCGCAACATGAGTGTGTTCGTTCGAGGCTTGCGGTGCGTAAATATATGGAAGGCGCGTTGAAAACACTTATTGTCCCAATATAGTGCGTATGAAACCGCCGTGTCCCAAGCAAATTTGGAATGATGACGTCAACACACCAAATTCCAAGAATACGACAATCATGAGGAGGATGACGATGATGCGACTGATGAGGAGAAGGAAGATGATGAGGTAGATGATGACGATGATGCGGCATGCTGCTGTCTCTTATCCACATCTCATGGCATCCTTAAAACATTTAATTCCCATTCTAAATCAATGTATTAGTTAAACGAATTCATCCGCGCGCCTCGTGGCGTTGCGTTCTCCATAGAAACCGTCGGCCGACAACCATCGGGGGGCGCAGTGAGTGCCCGGCTTTAGTCTATTCAAATATGTCTATAAATTTATGGTCAACACAATAAAATTTATGTGGTATTACTGAGCAAAATCATTAATGCTCTGTGTGAGTTTCATGTTCAAAAGTAGGCCTGTCGTAAATAAAACATTAATAAACATAAATAGCTTCTCCGGTAAATTCAAATATAAAAGTTTTTTTTTTAAATCACTACAACTGTAATAGGCCTACGGTGTAATTAAGACAATTTTTCTAAATATGGTCATCAAATAATATATAATTTATTGATATTAAATAAAAAAATATCTATAGAATCATTATTCTTGAATTATTATTTTTACTTTGGCTTTTTATATTATGTTATCATTATATTTATTATTAATGATATTATTATAATGGTAATGATAATACTATTAGTAATATTGTTCATCTTAATAATAACATCGATAACAATGTTTATATTAATTAGCCGGTTGATTGTGATGATAATAATTAATCTCGGCTGATTTACATGTTTCTCTTCATCCGGTTGGTTACCAACCTGGGCTGTAGGCTAGGTAGAATCTCCCGAATAATATGGTAACAGGCTTTAGTTACTTATAAATCGTAACTTAATCGTACTGAGTTTTATATTTGTAACAGCACGTACGTAGAAGATATTTGTCAGAGTGATTTTAGTACTTGGCAGTAGAAGTTAAAACATGTGTCAATGTTGTTTTTTTCTTTTTTTATTTGAAAAACTTAATACAGATCTTATTTAATTTCAGGATAGTACTTACTTGCTTTGCCTCATATATATAAGAATTATTATCACTCATATTAGTAAAAAGTCTATGTAAGTTATAGAAAGAACAAACAAGAAAGTGCTCATCTTGTGTACAGATGTTGTGAATAAAGGTGGTTTTGCCACATAAAAATACCTGCAGCTCAAGTGTTAGTCCAACGGCCCATATTAAAAATACAAACATGCTAAGGTCCGAATAAAATTTCTGCATCGGCCTCTATGCAGACAACAAATGATTACTTGTGTATACACATAATATACGTAAACACTACTTACTAGACAATGTATGAAATTCGAAAACTGAGCGCGTCAATGCCGCTATGCTAACAGATGCACGTGTGATTATTGTTTTTCCTTATGCCGTAGTATACACGATGAAATAAGCGGGCGAATCAAAGACAATAGAATAAATGGCATTTATACAATAACTTTCCAAGACCTATCGGACGTAGTGATCTATACCTTTTAATGATAATAATTATATTTCAAAGTGTTGTCAATGGGACCGATACATTTATGTATCAATGATAGTAATTTAATGGCTTTTCACCTTTCCATCGGTAGTAGCACATAATATGGCGCAGTCACACTTAACAGATAAAACTAACAACTTAAAACTAAACAGCTAACATTAAACAGCTAAAAACTCATATAATGAAAAAAATGCAATAATGGAAACATTAACTTGATTTATATATGGACGATAGCAATTGTTATGTTTGATATTTCACGTCTAAATGTTGTACAGGCAACATAATTGCGACACTCCAGCAATACAATTCGTTTTCATTTGAATGCAATCTTAGAAAAATTCGCTCGACACCTCATCAGCTAGACCAATATCAGTTTTCATATGTTGTTACTAATCGTTGTTAGACTATATGTTACAACTAATCTGGCTATCATTTAAAGCTCACTATTATCAATAAAAATGTTGGTATAATTTTTAAGCTGCGCAAACCCTTTTTTCTGACGTCTTTAAACTTATCTAATCTAGTCATTATATTACGCTTGAATTACGCTATTAATACTTTCTTTATAAACACAATCAACAACGTTATCATTTAATTTTTGGGTTAGACCTAGATTGTTAATAATCAATATCTTTGAATAAAGAATATTGGTATCTTCATCGAAAGAGGTTACCTAACTATTATCGGTACTAACATTACAACTAATATTACAAAGTTTGAACTGTTCTCAATATTTTCAACTATTAAATTATTTTACCCTTGCTTTACTTGAACACCAACTGAATACCAGTGCAACTGACCTATTACTCGTCTATTTTCGTTTAATGAATTCAACGTATTACAGTGATAAATTCTTGTTATTCACAGTGACAAAGTGCTTTCTCGGATATGCGTAATATATGCCGACGCTCGTGGTGGTCGACCCGGGAATATACCTACTGTGTCGATCGATAAATGCGATTGTTCTAAGATATTCCGATGAAATACAAGAGTTGAAAATTGAAATCAAAGTTATGAAAGTAGACATGGTGACGCAATAGATAATGGAGTGCTGACGATCCCAACTTGTCAAATTTAGCAGCCTAACCTGTTTTTATCGCGAGGAATGACTAGGCGTATAGAGTGTGTAGTAATAGAGGTAGGCCTAGGCCTATTTTGACGAGTCAAGTTAGTAGGCAAGTAAAAGGGAAATTCCCCTCCGAGGGAAAACCCCTTTCCCACTGAAGGCGTGGCACACATACACCGTGACAAAAACATCGTGACAATGCCCTCATATTGACAAAATCTCAAACCATTAAAGAGATAATATGATTAATGAAATGAAAATGATGTAAGAGTTTTACAAGAGAAGTGACTTCGTAGTGATAAGATATGTACGATTAAATACTGCGAGTACGGAAGATGATTTATTGGTCGAATAGTATTTGAGGTACCAATATCTTGTGCACAAATATATTTTATAGAGAATATTTCTTTTTTTTTTGTTGGTGGGGGGAGGAGGGTGGAGAGTGGAGTTGTTTATAGCCGTGAAAATAAACTATAGCATAAGGTAAATATATATATATATATATATATATATATATATATATATATATAAATCATCAAAGAAAGGTAAATACAGTGTTCGAATAAAGTACATAATAATACATCGTGTAGCATAGCTCTCAACGAATGTAGTCCTGTAAATAAATGACCTTTCGCCTTGACAGCGAGAGGTCGCAGGTTCGAGTCCCGCCAGATGCATTTTATTACACAATTTCTTTATTCATTTATTTACAGGACTACATTCGTTGAGAGCTATGCTACACGATGTATTA